>NW_008686156.1:3669-8138 GCF_000695815.1 Acanthisitta chloris | reverse complement strand
GGGAACATTTTTTTCAATGTTATGGAGGTTCTGGTGGGTGTATCATTTAGTATATTGACTCAATCTGAAGAAAGCGTGGCAAGCATTAGCAAATATGAGACACAAGAACAAAACTCTTTTTTCACTTTTTTTTTTAAATTTTTTGTTAAATGGATAACAGAATTAGCTGTTCAAATAATGCTGTGTATTCTTATGAAGTAGTGCTTTTGTAGCATGAGGAATGAGATGCTGTTACACATGACACAAGTAGAAGAGAGATAGTTGAGAATGAGTATTCCAGCTCAGTGAAGAGAAAGCTGGTAATGCTCTCCTGCTTCTGTCCATCTTCCTCCTTAGGCAGGTCATTATCCTTTGTGGGCCTGTTTGAATTCTGTTAAACATCTGTGATGAGAGATCTCTCCTACCTTTCTTTTAGCCACTCAAAATATGGGGGTGAGAAGGTGAGCTAATTATCTTGTACTTCTCTGGGTAATAAACTTTTTTCCTGAGGGTTGTGCATTTGGCCAAAATGAGATAAATCACAGCCCTGACAGAAGTTTTCCTCCTGTGAGATCACTTTGAATATCTGAAGAAGTCTTTTGGACATTTTTGTCTTCCTTCTGCAATGCTCTGGGTGGGTCTCTGGAAGCTTTGTGTCCCTTCAGTACACAGGGGACCTCTGCACATGTTTCCACATCAAATGTAGCCTGACCTAGGGCTTTTGCAGAAATAGGGAGTCCTATCCTTGTGCTTGTCTTCCCACCAATGCATAGTGACTCAACAGTGTCCAAACTGGATCATTTCAGTGACTGAGCCCACACTCCCTCAAAAAACCCAAACGTTTTCTGGAGGATCATCTGAGTAGTTCAACTTGCCCTGCAGCCACCTGACCTTCAGCCTGGGTGGCAGACAGGGAGTAGCACAGCCCCCAGCTGCAGGTGGGAGCAGAGCTGTCCTGTTTAGCAGGCAGATGCAGTTCCTTGAGGTGATCATGGGAAAACATATCCTCAGGCTCCTGACTTTGGTCCCCAGTGTCTCACCCAAAGTCCCTGTGCCACAGAAGGTAAGCTCCCCAAATTGAATATGCAAGTGCTGTATTTTGTGTGCTCTAAGGAAGAAACTGAGCAGATGAGTACCAGAAGGGAAGGCTCCTCTTCACCTTACCTTGACTCTTGTGCTCTGGGGTTTGAAGCATCTGTGTGTGTCTGGGGAGGGGGAATGTGCAGGCTGAAAAGCAGCTTGTGATTTGACTGGCAGATACCTGAAAAAAAGTGAAGGAGCCTGTGTACAGTTGAGAATTAGACCAAAATTCAAGTCTTGGGAAATGGAAGGGATCCTGTCTTCCTAGATCCTCCTAGGAAACTGTTGTGACAGGAAGGTGCACCTGGAGAGAGGACAGGGAAGGGCTTTGCCTCACCTCAGGCTCTGCAGGTTGTTGGTTTTGAAAGAAAGATGGGAAGAGCCACACTGGACTCAGACATCACCTTGAGTGTGGTTTTCTCTCCAGCTTTGCCTGCCCCCTGAGCCTCAGGGCTTTGTTTGTACTAACAGGGGCTTTCAGAGGCTTTTGGGGTGTTTGCTTTTTCTATACAGGGCTACAACAACTAGAAGTTGTGTTGGCTTATGGTTGTGTTCCCTGTTCTAGAAAAGGAGGCTTGGACTGTTTTAGTTCTTGTCCTTTAGTGTTTTGTGCAAAGTGTGCAGAATACCCACAGATTTCTGTTCTTTTTGAGCAATAATTAGGATAACTGTTTCACCCATGTGATTTTTTAAAGGTATCTGCTAATTTATTTTTTTTGGTGAAATGTATTGAGAAAATGAGCTGAAATCCTGTTGTTTGTGATGTGCAGTTCTGTACATTCCAGTCCTGCAGAATTTGCAACTCATGTAAGATTTTGTCCTTCTGTAGAGTATGTTGTTGTATCTGTGCAAAGTGTGCCATCTGTATTAGGTGACAAGCTTTGCAACAGCTCTGTAAGGTCATATTTTGGGATCATTTCATTAAGATGAGATCAGCCTATTGGCATTTAAAATACCTGTTTTAAGGGTGAACTTTCACTGACAAACTCAAGATGCTACTATTACAGGTTTTGAAGATGCTCCCCTTCCTGTCAATTCCAAACAGCTGGGAGTCTGTGATCTTGGCACTGAGTTCGAGTTTGTATCTATCCAATTTTTCCAGTTCTTTTGAGGACAAATGAGTGTCTCATTATTGCAAAGAGCAGCTTGACACCTGGCTCCATTTATGTTATAAATCTGGCCACCTCAGTCTTGTATGTGTGATTTCTTGAGGGCACTGAGCAGCAGCATCGTTCAAAGTCACCCACAGCTGATGTTTCTATTCTTCATATAATAGAACTGTCACTTGGAAGGTGACAAACCTGGAAGGTTTGGGAACAGAATTACCTGGAATAGTTAAAACTAGATGGAGACAGCAATGAACACTTCCATCATCCTAGAAAACCCAACAGATTTTTTCTCTGAACAGTAAATGAATTTAGTCTGCATCTACAAGTTGTCAGAATCTCTTATCAGCAAAAAAATATCCATAAAGACTTCCATCGACTTGTCACAACTTTTTTAGCAAGTGTTTGTATTAGGCAACCAAGTTTGATACCATTTATTTCAGGTACTTGTAAAGTTTGCTCGAATGGGCTGAGTGGAAATAAAAGTTTCTTGCATGTACTGCCCCTTGACTATCTGTTTGCTCTCTTAGAGAAATCATCTTTTTGGTAACGAGAATAACTTGGCCTAGCCTCTCATTCTGAAGTTTGAGCTCTGATCAGTAAACCAGTTTTATCTGTAGTTGTGTGATGAAGCACCTATTGATTAGGAGAACTGTAGAGAAACTCGATATGGCTATTTTTGGACTAAAGCAAAATGTTTGCAAAGGAATATCTGTTGGAGTGGGTTTGGTGTTTGTTTCTTACCAGTGCTTAAAACCAAAATATATTTGAGCTTTTGAAATGAAAACATGGACTAAATGGTAGAAAGTGTGGAGGAGAGTGTCTGTGGAACAGGCTGTTCCAAAAGCTCTTCCTGTAGAGCTAACGAGTAACGTAGTTTGGAAAGGAGCTATGGATATCATCTAGGTTAGCTCCCCACTTGGGTTTCCTGCACTTATTCTACAGCTTTTACAGATTTACTAATTCATAGAGTCAATTTACTCTTACTATGTCCATCCTTCATGTCTGTAGCTAGTGTCTCCTTCCTCAGTGGCAGTGGCACATAGCACTGTCCTGGCTGCTATCACAGATCCCATCCTGTCTTGGGGGCTTCAAACGTCCTCTCTGCTGTTCTTTTTTTGGAAACAAACTCTGGGCTTGTTCGATTATTTTCTTAATGCATATTTATAGCCAGACGGGGAGGGGGTGTGAGTGAAATTTCCAAGTGATTTCAAGAGGGAAATAATTGGGAAGGTGTAAACCAAGTGATTTCAAGAGGGAAATAATTGAGAGGGTGTAACATTTTTTCACTGTTTCTCATGGCAAGTTCCATTTCATTAGAGAGCTGATTTCATTTTTTAATGGACATTATATTGACAGTAAGTACACAAACTTGACAGAAAAAAGAACCCAAATAAATTTTCAAAAAGATCTATTTGTTCTAATACAATTGTAACAGTAATTTGCCATATCCAGGCTAGGTTGTAGCCAGAGGGAGAAAGAAATGACACTAAGCTCAGTGTTGCTGATATTAAGCAGTAGCATTACCTTTGTCAGATTGAGGCTAAAAAGGTACACAAAGCTGGTGTTGCTTACTTTTCCCATCTGTTATTTGTGTTTTACTTTTTTGTTTGTAAATGCAAATATCTATTAGTATAGGGATTCAGTCATCGTCATCTCTTTCATAGGTTCATACCTTTGCCATCCTGGAAAATGAAGTGAAAAATGAGCTATGAAAGTCTGTTATATTAAAAAAAACAAAACAAAAGTAGTTTTGGCTTTACCTTAGTGAGGAAAAGGAATCCTATAAAAATATCACTCTTCTGGGGAGGAGATTGAGAGAGTCACTTTGAGCAGATTTCAGATATATTCTACAAATACCCAGTAACTGCAGAATAATTTGGGAAATACTCCAGGAAAAAAGTAAGGGACAGAAATGCCAAGTGATAGACACTTCTGGCAGAGGTACCTTCAGGTCTCTAGCTAGCAGGTCAAAAGAGGTGATTCTTCCCCTCTACTCTGCTCCAGTGAGACCCACTTGGAATACTGCACACAGTTCTGGTGCTCTTAACATAAGGAGGACATGGAACTGTTGGAGCAAGTCCAGAGGAGGCCATGAAGTTGCTAAGAGCACTGGAGCATCTCCCCTGTGAGGACAGGCTGAGGGAGTTGGGGCTGTTCAGCCTGGAGAAGAGAAGACTGTGTGGAGACCTCAGAGCAACTTTTCAATCTCTGAAGGGCCTACAAGGAGCTGGAGAGGGACTCTGTGTTAGGAACTGCAGTGACAGGACAAGGGGTAATGGGTTCAAACTGAAGGAGGGAAAG
>NW_008686156.1:0-3534 GCF_000695815.1 Acanthisitta chloris | reverse complement strand
CCCTGGCAGTGTTCAAGGCCAGGCTGGATGAGCCTTGAGCAACCTGATCTAGTGAGGAGGTGTCCCTGCCCAGGGCAGGGGTTGGGACTAGATGATCTGTGAGGTGCATTCCAACCCTTAAATTCTATGATTCTTCATTGAAAAAGGCATTTAGTGGGAAATGTTGCAATGTTAATTGTCAGGGTAACTGAACACAACAAGATAATGACTTGGGAATTGGCTGTCTCTAAGCCAGGCAGGGAGGAGCAGTGCACACAGTTAGTTTGCTATGACCTGTGTGATGTTTGGCCACTGGTGGACATGCCAGCCTAGGTGTGGAGCCAGTCTGTCTGTCTGTGCCTGCAGAGAGCTGCCCTGCTGGGCTGCCTCAAGCTCTGCTGCTTAGTCCTGGCTCCATAGGGATGGTTCCACCTGGAATACACAGTGGTCTTCTCTGTCATGGTGGCACTTCTATGGAGATCCTTGTGGTTAAACACAGAAGTTGCTTTCCAGGCTTTATGACCAAGCTAAACATAGCTTCTTATTCTTTAATAATGCAGCAAGAAATCGTTCAGTAAATAAAAATATCTGTGATAGGATGAAGTTCAAACTTTCTCTGGAGGGAGTGTGAAAGAGTAAAACATTGGTAGAGGTGGATGAGCAAAGCAAATAAAATACAGGCCTGAACTAACATCATTAGTCTTTTCTATCCACAAGGGAAAAAAAATCTAGGAAGCAGCTCCTCTGGCCAAAGGTACAACATTTACAGTTTATATAAAGGTGAAAAAATGAGAGAGGCTGACACTGGTCTCCCTAGAACATTTGTAACTTATCACTTGAGATTATTGTATTTATTACTCAAAGTAAAGCAAATGTATAATAAGGTGCTCTTGAAGTAAATGAAATTAATTAGTTGAAGTGTATCTATATTTAGACAGTGATTTATAAAATTCTGTCAGTTTTTCTTATATCTAATATACATCACATGGTAAGTATTTCTGGACAATAGTAAGATAGGTCTGATTGGACTCTGCAGGTTTTTAATAAAGATCTCAATAGAAATACCTTGAATAAACAGTGCAAACTGTTGCCTATGGCATTGGGTTTAGAGGCACATTGATATCTTGGTCCATTGGGTGCAATCATCAGTGTCAATAAACACTTAAGAACCAATCCAGATCACATCTTTTTGTTGCTAGTAAAGCAGCAAAATCACGATGCTCTGTTCTAGTGAAAGCCCTGTGTGAAATATCTGTAACTTACAGATAATGCCAGATAGCTCCAGAGTGTTTGGAAAGAAAAACCCATTTGCAGTTTACCCCTTGTTTGTGCTGACATGTGATTCAGCACTTATTTATTGTTTTGAGAGCATCAAGTGCATTTGGACACAAAAAGGGAATTCTAGTATAGATACCAAGTGTGTGGGAAGGAACTGAGGAAGGAAATTCGAAAGATTTTTATAATCTTAATCTAATCTTAATCTAATATAATCTTAATCTTTATAATCTAGTCAGGTTTAATGTATTGAATGCATAATGCCAATCCCTTGATATAATTTGCAAATTGAATTCTCTTTCTATTTGCATTTCCTTCCAAAGAACAGATGTGGTTTCTGACTCTTGCCCCCACATTTTATTATTCTTCGTGTATGAGGGACAAGAGGGCTTCAAAAAGCCCAGAGTGGCTCACTGGGCATTATTTGCTGATTCTTGGACCATGATATATTGGAGTTACATGTGGAGTATCTTTGTTAATGAGCTCACTGCTCCAGCCCTTGCTCTTTGTTTCTTCTGTAGCTTTTGTAGGGATTGGAAGAATCTCTTGTAGTTGCTGCTCTGAACGTTGTCTGTTGTTCTCAGTGGCACAGACACAGACCCTCAGACTCTTTTCGAGGGCGTGCGGTGGCAGCCCTGGCTGAGCAGAGCAGTGAGGGTTTTGAAGAACCACTCCTCAGCTAATGGAGTTTCCTGCAGAGCCAGTCAGCCTTCCTTGCCTTGTTGGCTCTGCTGAAAAGCTTCAGCCCCTCTGTGCTCCATCAGATGGAAAACTTCGGGCCAGCTGATCTTTTCTAGCAGTGTCAATCCTGGATCTCCTGACCTCCTTCTTAGGGATGCCCGAAAACCATCATGAGTGATTTCATAACAGTGTTTTTGTAATGCTATTTACAGGCTAAACACAGGGAGAGACATTGTGAGAGCATGGGGAGGATCTGATAAGTGGTCAGGAAAGGGTCATAGTTTTGAAGATTTATATCTTGCTGTCCAGAAGAGAAACCTACTTCCATGTAAGCCTTTTATAACAGAATTAAGAAACCTCAGAGGACGTTTAAATTCTGTTTAGTTGGATAATTGTTTGGTACATTTTTTCTTCTATAAACTTACAAATGCAAGTCATTAAATTTGAGATCTTAACACGGAGAAAAAAACGTTTCTATATTGAATTACACAAATGCTGTCACCCTCTCAGTCCACCCAAACACTGTAGACAATGTTGAATTTTACAAGAAAAGCCCACCCAAACATATGGACACCAAGTAACAACAGGCAGAATTTTGGTTTCAGAGAATGCTAATTAATACCGTGTTGAATTTACAGATACAACTAAAAATCACACTTTGCATCTCAGTATTGCCAGTCTGAAGTGTTAAAAATTATTACTGGCTTTAAGTATGAAGGGTTGCTTTTTTTAAACTAGCATCTGTGTGTTTGCTGTGTCTCTGTAGGCATAGTGGAGTTCAATCCAGTTTTCCTTTCAAGCTTTTTGGAATGGAAACTTCACTTTACTTTCTATGCTAATTCAGTATTGACCGTAAAAACACGAGGAATAGAAATCTTAAAGAATTGAGGTGCTGTTCAATTGCTTGGTTATTGATAGTGCTGAGGTAATTGAAGAGTTTGGCATAAACAAGGAGGGACAGAAAACATCATAGAATCATAGAATCAACTGGGTTGGAAAAGACCTCCAAGGTCATCTAGCCCAACCCTACCGTGGTCACTAGCCCATGGCACTAAGTGCCACATCCAGTCTCAGCTTGAAAACCTCCAGGGATGGTGAGTCCACCACCTCCCTGGGCAGCCCATTGAGGGTGATAAGGTCTCCCCTGAGCAGCTAAACAATCAGCCTCTTCTCATTGGACTTCGTGTTTCTATGACTGTTGTGAGAAGTAGGTGGTGTTTCTGTAGGTACACATCTTGGCATGCAAAGCTCTGCATTGTGGCACCTTGCAAACAAGGTATTATTCTGCATGCCATGAAATATTGGCATCTGAACATAGGTTTACACTTAGTTTCCATGTAGCTTCATACTACAGTTACTGAAAGGTATTAAACTTGGCATAGTGAGAAAATATGCTTGCAAAAATTCAGTGGGAATTATTGTCCTCCAATTATAAATACTGCACAGAAAACACATAGAGGAGTTTCCAGACCTGACCTTCTTTTCATATGTTTAACCCTTGGCAGGAGCCATTCCTGCACCTGCTGAAACAGCAGCAGTGGGGCCCAGTTATGCTGTGCTTTGTCACTAGTCTGAGGACAGGCTGAAGAAGTTGGGGCT
>NW_008686155.1:0-4098 GCF_000695815.1 Acanthisitta chloris | reverse complement strand
CCACCGCGGGAGCACTCACGGGGGCCGAGCAGCCGTGCCCACACAGCTTCGCAGGGCGCTGGGGAGGCAGCAGGTACCAGCTGGGCTCAGCTGCCCTGACTTGGGCTCCGGAGAGGTGATAGGGCAGAAGAACAGTTCTGCAGGACAGAGTGGGGAGAGCTATCACACCCCAGCCACAGACAAACAGGGCCCTTCAAAAGCAGCCATAAGGTCAGAGCAGGGAGGGGGGATAGGGCTTCTGTGCCTCACCACATTCACTCCCCAGGGCTGGTGTTGGCACCACGTTCTCCTGCTCTCTCTCCACAAAGCCCATCCAGAAGTCAGGTGGCAGTGAGAGGAGACGAGCCACCACCTGGGCAGAGAGAGACGTAGGACAGGGATGCTGGCAGTGCCCAGGGTATGTCCTGTGCCTCAGGGACATCTCACCTTGCACTGTCGTGGTGTGTCCTCCATGATGGTGAGTGGTGTAGGGTTGGCTGAGCTGTGTCCCACCAGCGTAGGCCCAAACACACGGGACAGGTTGAGCACGTCCATCTTGCAGTCAGGGCTATGTGACACCCTGCAAGAGGGGACAGAGGGTGTGAGCATGCCACTCAGCCAAAGGGCCCCTCATCTGCAGATTCCTCGAGGAAGCTTTCTGCCTCTAGGGCATGCCACCTGGGCAAAAGGCAGAGAGACAGGAGACGGGGGACAGACCCCATGCCAGGATGAGCCCCTCACCTGAGCAGGTGCAGCATGAGGAAGGCCAGTGTGTCCCTGTTGGCTGGGGGCAGCTTGCTCACCACGTGGCGCAAGGCTATGTCACAGGCAGCATCATCTGGGATATCTGTGGTGCCACCAAGGGGTAGTGTTAGAGGGGAAGCAGCCCCTTCCCCCCCCCCCACCTTGGGACTCCTGCTCACCAGCAGCCCTCAGGAAGGCAGGGTGGAGGCTGAAGGTGACCACTGGGTCCTTGAGCCCCCGTAGAAAGTCCTTGAGCACCCCACACACCACGTGGATGTCAGTCACACTGCTGAGGGCGGGCAGCGCACCCCCAGCCTGCAGCAGTCTCCGCTTCCACTCCTGCACCAGCTGCTCTGCACCCGACACTCGGTACAGCCCTGTCTGGGGGCAGGGAGAGTGGCTCAGCTTCCCAGGAACCACAGCGTCACCACCTCCATCATCCCAGTCCCTACCTCTGTCAAGCCTCGCGTCTCCACCTCGGTCACACATTGCACCACCAGTGCAGGCACCAGGGGCGGTGTCGAGGGGGCAAAGTCTGCTAGCACACCCTAGGGAAGACAATGCTGACCCACTCTGTGCCCACTGCCCATCCCTGCAGGCAGGGTGGGCAGAGAAACAACACCCTGGGGCTGATAGCCCCCAAGCACTACCATGCCTCCCTCACCTCACGGGGCCAGGCATGGTGGCGAGGACGAGGTGTGCAGAGTCTGAAGCACTGTTCACGGCACTTGGCGTGTAGCAGCAGATGGCACTGGCAGCACTTGATGGCAGTCTTCCCAAAGCGGATGCGGGAGCCACAGACACCACATGGCTCAGGGCGGATTACCTGGACAGGAGGAGGGTCAGGGGCCCCCTCCTTGCAGATACCCTGTGCCACTCCTTTATCCCCTCCCAACCAGCCCCCATTGCCTCCATCCATTCCCCGTGCAGGCAGAGCTAAAGGGGTGTGAGATGCCTTGCTCCTCCCCAAGACTCTCTCCCCCTGCCCACCTCCTAAGAGGAGAGGCAGGCTGGGACACGCACAGTTTTGGAGGTGAACCGGTGCTGGACTGGTGGGAGGCTCTGAGGAGGCGATGGGAGGGAGGCTCGTGCTGGTTGTCCCACAGAGCTGCCTTCAGTGTGGCTTTCCTGCCCTGGGGCATGGCAGCCCTGCTCCTCACTGGTACCGCACACCGTGGTCAGCTCTGCAGAGGGAGGAGGTAGTGGACAGAGCCCTGAAAGGCACCCCACCCCATCTACCAGATGGGATGTGGGGAGGTGCAGTGCACCCACAGCATGCCATCTGGAACATGGCATGTCCAGAGGATGCCAGTACCTCCATGGTGGGGACAAGCATCCCCCAGCAGACCCCCTCCCTCCCTTGTGACAGCAGCACCCTGAGGGTGGTCCCACATCACCCATCAACAACTCCCTCCTCAGTCCTTCCCGTGACCTGCACGCATGGAGACACCATGTCCCTGGCGAGAGCAGCGGCGTGGCACCAGAACAGTGGGCAAGAGGCTGCCAGCAGGGCCTGGGACCTCAGCAGGAGGGGGCATGGAGGCAGCACTCACCTGCCAAGATGGGTAGCAGTGAGAAAATGCCAGTCTATAACTCCACAGTGCTCCAACATCTCTCCCATGACCTCTGCTCCATCTGTTCCCCATCCCAGTGGTTCTGCACAGCCAGGGATGCTGCCACCATGGGTATGGGAGGGAACACAGGCTGCAGGGCACTGGTCCAGCACAGCCAGGGATGCTGTCCCCACTGGGATTAGGGTGACACAGGCTGAAGGACACAGGTACCCAGAGGGGACAGCTAAGCACTGTCCCCACAGCAGACTGTGCAGCATCTACAGGACTGAAGGCTACAGCACTGGCTTCTGGCACTGGGACAGCCCCATCCCCTCACCCCATCCCTGTCCAGGCCACACTGGGGTTACTACTCACAGCATTATGGGGTACCACAGAAGAACGGTGCCGCTTTGCCATCACTACAGGGCCAATCTGAGGGGCTAGGGACACATGCTGGGAACAGAGAAAATAGCATGAAGAGCAGAGACCCCCTCCCTGACTTTGCCCTCCACCCTAGAGCACCCAAGCCAAATCACCCCAGCCCAACAAGAAGTATGTCTCACCTCCCACCCCCACCCCCAGGACTGCTTGCCCTATACCAGGCACCATGGGGACCCAGGCACCCTCTCTGGGTCAGAGCTAGCCCTAGGGCTGGGGGAGACCAGGCCAGGCCTGCAATGCAGAGGTGCGAGTAGAGCGGGGTGCGGGATGCTCACACATGGGATGAATTATTGAGGAGCCCAGCTGGGCCACAGTGGAGCCTAATGGAGTTTCTATTGATCGTGGGAGGTTTGCCGAGAGACGATGCTCCCAGCCCAGCATCAATAAATTAAACCCTCTGACAGGTTCCTTACAGCCTCCTGTGCTGGGATGGACAAATTTCTAGGGTGGCCTAACCTTGCATGGCCCAGGGCCAGCACCCAGGCTGTGGCTGCACACTGGGACCTCTGTGGGCAGAGGGACCCAAGGGCATTGTGCAGTAAAGTGGATCAGAGCTGGAGGATCCTCGCCCACAGAGGGGCACAGACACCACCTCAACACCAGTTCCCAGGGTTGCCATATCCCAACATTTCCCTCATACCTGTCTCTCTGGGGCTTTGCGCTTCAGGGTCCGCACCACCATCATATCAACATCCTGAAAGGCAGTGGGAAGTCTGGGTGCTGGCACAGCTGCATGGGTCCAGCGACAATCCCAATACCCATCTGCCTCTAATAGCAGCCCACCCCTAACCACAGCCATGCAAAGGGGCTGCTCAACTGCAGGAGTGGGGTAAAACCACTTCCTCACTGCTGGGGTGAACACTGAGTCTTACAGTAGGTCACTCCTTACCCCATCATCCTCAGTGCGGTCATAGCTGATATCCGAGTGGGACAGGAGGGACTGGCATGACTCATCCACTGCAGATGACCTGCAGAGCAAGCTGGGGGTCAGCCCAACTGGAGCAACTCCCCCATTAGCCAGCACCTACTCTTTTTTAGCCCACAGCTGATGCCCCTACAGAGCCTGAGCACCCCTGTGCTCAGCCAGCCCCATGAGCCCAACAGCAGCAAGGGGGTGAGTTGCACAGCCAAATTCAGGGCTGCCCAAGGGGCTGGGGTGAGGACTGCCAGTCCCGCTCACCTCTTGCCTGGTGCCAGTGCCACCCCAAGGCCCCGGCCAGCCAGGGCGCTGAGAACAGAGCACTGCTCCCTGCTCAGCATCTCATTGCCCCATGGCTCCAGCATCAGCGACTCAAAGACCAGCTGAAGTTTGCGCTCCTGCAAGTGAAACAGGGTGGTGGTGAGTGGGCTGGGGTATCCACAGTCAGCCCTGCGGGGTAGC
>NW_008686154.1:1527-3213 GCF_000695815.1 Acanthisitta chloris | reverse complement strand
CAGCTCACAGGCTGCTGAGAACGTGTAGTGTGGTAAATCAGACCTGGGTTTGTGCCTCAGAGGGCTCTCCCAGCTGTCCCACACTTTATACCCTGCTCCTGGGAGCTGTGCCTCCTGCAGTGGCCTGGGCCGCAGGAGCCAAGCCCAGCTCAGTCCTCTCACAGGCAGATTTGCAGCACAGCATTTTCCGTGCCGGGGATGCTTCCCGGAGCAGTTGTCACCGCAGCTCTCCTGAATCCCCCTTTGTTAGTAAAGATCTTCAGCTGCTCCCAGCCCTTGGCTCTCTCGCTGCATCCTGGAGCTGGTGGCTCTGTGAAAGCTGCTTCTGTGCGGGGCTGGAGCTCTCGGGAAGGTGTTCCCATCCATCCCTGCCCGGTCGGGGCTCTCGGGAAGATGTTCCCATCCATCCCTGCCCTGCCGGGGCTCTCGGACACCGTGCCTGTCCCTACCGGGCGCTGCAGAGCGATTCTCCTCCCAAGAGAGGGCAGCGTGCTCATGCTGCTGTCTCGCTCCAGGCTTCAGCCCGACCCTGGGCTGGAGCGGGGAGCTGTGTCCAGGGGATCGCCCTCCCCGAGCCCCCCTTGCCTTGCCAGCAGACTCTGTGCTCGCCTCTCCCAGAGCTGGCGGCAGGACCAGGGCAGAGATCCCTCCCTGGCTGCTGGGAGTCTGCCTGACAGAGCTGGTGTGTGAATCCATCCCCTCCTGTCCTGGAGTGTGCGGAGCCAGAGGCATTAATTGTGCCTGTAAGATGATAGGGGAACCCTACACATACCCTCTGTGCTTCCCAGTGGGAGCCTTGGCCAGAAATCAGGTCAAGTTTACTCCATTCAGAACCCTGTGGACAGCCATGGAGGGGATAAATCACATGGAACTTGCTGGGGCCAGTTTCTGCTTGGCAAATAATCCCTATCAGATCACATTCTGCAGGAGAATCAAGCTCTCACCCCAGGTCCTGGGGACCTGAGCCTTGTTCTGATCCTGCCACCTTGTTATTGCATGAGGTTGGCTTGGTCAAAGCAGCTGTTGCTCTCAAGACCAGGAATGTTTTCCAGAGATGCTCACAACTCCTGTGAGTGTGGCAGGTTCCAGCAACCTGATAGTGAATTGCTGCAGGTCCAGAGCTGGAAGCTGTTAATGGGCATCTCTGAGGCTCCTGTTGGTTCCCCCATCAGGGATCCTGACCTCAGGAAAACTGTAAGGGTCAGCAACTCTTATTTTAAGGCAGTGATAAATCCTCCTTGGGAGGGTGCTCCATCTCTGTGCTGGGTTAATTCAAGCCACATGCTGCTACATTCCTGCGTGGGCAAACACCCTCTAACAGACTTCCAACCAAGAGCCATGGAAAATGTAAACTGCCAGGGAGAAAGAGCAGGAGATGTTCTGGATGTTAGCAGTAGTCAAGGGCACTGTGACAGCTGGAAACATGTGCATCAGTGTGTAACACCAAAACACCCCAAATCAGCAGCCCACAATGGTCAGTTTCTGGCAGTCTCATCTAAAATTACTCTTTGTGCCCAAAACTGACAGTCCACATGAGCACAGCAACAAGGACCCAGTCCCTTCGGTTTCCCCCACCCTGGTTCTGTATGAGCGATTTCCAGGGCCCAGTGGGAGCCTCCAGAAGCAAGTGATGCCCTGGTCTCAGGATGATGCCTTCATGACCACTAGGATTTGGAAAAATAGAGA
>NW_008686154.1:0-1471 GCF_000695815.1 Acanthisitta chloris | reverse complement strand
AAACAGTGTTGTGGCACTGCCAATCTCTGGGTGTTCTGGCTGAGCTCTAGAGCAGCTCTGATGACAGGGACCCAGGAAATGCAAAGCTCTGCAGAGATAAGTACCGTGGTTGGTTGTTACTAAGAATACAATTACCCATACACTAACAATCTCCTGCCTGATAGGATTACCAATAAAGACAAACGCAGTGAGGATCATGGCTTCACTTCCTTCCTCCCACCCTGGGGATTTAATCTCATCTTTGTTTGTGTTTTGTCTTTAGCCAGTCAATAAAATACTCTGCTCCTGGCAATATCTCCAAAGACTTTTCCCTGGAGGAAACTTTGGGGGTGAATTCCCATGTCTGCTCCTCTCGCATGCAGCTAGGGGAAGCTCCGTGCTGGTTTTACCCTGGCAGGAGTAGCTTAGGCCTTCTAATTTCAGCCTGCTTTGTAAAAGGTTGGCTAATCCTCCCAGCAGTCTCGAGAGGCAGGAAATCCTTGGTGGCAGACTCTGGAAGGACCTGACAACCCCTTGGCCAGTCTCCTTGCCAGCTTGTGGTAGCTTTTGGGCACATCCCATTTTTTGAGCCTCCAGTTTTGCAGACCCCCAGGTGGGTGTGCTAGGGTGGGGGGGAGGCTCTTGCAGCAGAGCTGCTCTCAGCACACTCTTACCTGGTGGGTGCAACAGCAGTTTATGGAACAAACGTGACACTGATATCTCCTGCAGCTCCTGGGGAAGGTGAAGTGAAACTCTGAAGCTTGGCAGGGATGTGCTGCCAGATGCTACTCACCCAGGGAAGTCAGGACAGCCTTCCTGGCCCTGACAGCCCCTCCAGTACCCAGCCAAGGGCTAACAAGGTGCTAATGCTCATTAAACACTACCCCGAGGCCAGTTGACACCCCAGTCTGCACAGAGCTCCCTGTGACCGAGCTGGGCTCACCAGCTGAGGGTGTCTGCCTGCCCACAGGGAGCATCCCGGGAAACACACACCTTCCCAAGTGTTTAAACAGTTATGGAAAGGGGCTGTTAATGAGGGGACAGACAAGAGGAAACACCTAGTTGTGCCAGGGGAGGTTTAGATTGGATATTAGGAACAATTTCTTCACTGGAAGTGTGGTCAAGCATTGGAACACGCTGCCCAGGAAGTAGTAGAATTGCCATCCCTGGAAGTGTTCAAAAAACGTGTGGATGTAGCACTTGGGTACATGGTTCAGTGGTAACCTGGCAGCACTAGGTTAATGGTCAGACACGATGATCTCCGAGATCTTTTCCGATTCCGTGATTCAATGCCGCAAACAACTCTTCCGAGCGGTCTGGGAATGACTTCTTGGATACGGCACAGTGTCTAATGCAAGGTGCCCCTGTCCCGAGCTGGTCACTCACATCAGTTAGAAAACGATTGCTTGCAGCCCGAGCCTTCCTCTCCGCTCCCCTCTCCCCGAATCCCACGCCGGGCGCGGGTGGGAGCGGCAGCGCAGCCCGGCGGGAT
>NW_008686153.1:0-471 GCF_000695815.1 Acanthisitta chloris | reverse complement strand
CTCAGAAGGTCCCAGGAGGACTCAGGGGGACACAGAGAGGTCCCAGGGGGGTCTCAGAAGGTCCCAGGAGGACACAGAGGGGTCTCAGGGGGTCCCAGACAGCCCCAAGAGGGTTCCAGGAGGACTTGGGGGGTCCCAGGAGGTCTCAGAGGGTCTAAAGGAGGTCCCAGGGGCACACAGGGGACTCAGAGTCGTCCCAAGAGGAGTCAGAAGGGACTCAAGGGTGTCCCAGAAGATCTCAGGGACATTCCAGGTCTCAAAAGGTCCTGGGGGGTGTCCCAGGAAATCCTAGGGTGGTCTCAGCCCTACCTTGGTAGCCCCCCAAGTCTTGTTCCCAATCTTCTCTGCCAGTTTCTCAGCGTCTGTGATCAGGAATTTGTAAAAGATAGTTCCAGATTTCACCTGTGGGGACATAGTTTGGGTTCAGGGGGGTCCCACAGCCCCCAGGAGGGTACACCTGACCCCCCCCCC
>NW_008686152.1:1840-2219 GCF_000695815.1 Acanthisitta chloris | reverse complement strand
TAGTGACCGACCGCCAACTCGATGCAGCACCGCTCAGCACCACTCTCTGGGCCATCCAGCCAGTTCTTAACCCAGCACAGAGTGCCCATGTCCAAGCCGTGGGCTGTCAGCTTTTTCAGGAGTTTGCTATGGGAGATGGGGGTCAAAGGCTTTGCTGAAGTCCAGGTAGACTACATCCACAGCCTTCCCCTCATCCACCAGGTAGGACACCTGGTCATAGAAGGAGACCAAGTTGGTCAGACAGGACCTGCCCTTCCTAAACCCATGCTGGCTGGGTCTGATGTCTCACCCATCCTGTAGGTGCTGTGTGATTGCACTTAGGATGATCTGCTCCATGACTTTGCCAGACACTGAGGTCAGGCTGACAGACCTGTAGTTT
>NW_008686152.1:0-1735 GCF_000695815.1 Acanthisitta chloris | reverse complement strand
GTAAATCATGGAGAGAGGCTTGGTGAACTCTTCTGCCAGCTCCCTCATCACTCTGGGATGGATCCCATCTGATCTCAGTCTTACTCATGAAGTCTTACCTAAACCTGAAGGAGGCATGAAAACATGGATGTTTCTTACACCACTGACTGGAAGAGACTGAAAGTGTCTGAAGGTAGACTGCCCTGTCTCCCAGATGAGAATTTCAGAATACCCAGATTCTACAAAAGAGGAAAAGGACAAAAATTCTGTTGTATTGCTTCCTGTAAGTTTAATCAGACTGGAGATTGGCAAGTATCATCACAAAGTGAGACAAATGATCATATCTTCCTTTTTACTTTGTGTGTAACTTCATAGTATGACTATCTTCATGAGACAATTCATCCAATGACATCATTTAAGGGCTTTTCTGCACACATTCAGATATAAGAACACTAAAAATATCACCAGACAACAGCCAACTGCAAAGAAACCTATGGACTACAACATAAACTTTTAAACAGGAATAGGAATGCAGACATAAAACAATGCCTAAAATGTCATGCCTGTAATAAAAACTCATATGTACTTTGCTGAACAATTACCTTTGATTATCACAAAGTTCAGAAAAGCTGAGAAAGGGTGGAAGTAACATCTGGATGAATAGAGTTATTTTTTTCTACTGTTCTCAGGAAAATACTTCATTACTTTCATAAATATTTGAGAACACAATGTATTTACTTTCTGAAGAACAAAACAGAGATTACTTTGATAAGATGCTTATCAGCAATTTGTCACCCCAGTAATATTTTAATCCCTACCTAAACTTCCTTACCCTAAAAACATTTGCTACCAAACAAATCAGCATTTTTTTCCAAATTCAGTCTTTGCCTTCTGCTCAGTACCTTTTGTAATAATTAAATAGATATCAGATCCTGAAGTCCAGGCCTCCATATGTTTTATTTCTTTTGCTGGCAGTTGATGAAGATTCCTGAACTCATTATTCAGCCACTCGTACAAGAGCACATTCTGGCTGGTATTTGACATAGAAACTAATAGGTACATAACACCTCCTCGAGGAAACAAGGCAATGTTCAGAGCTCTGTAAAGTGGAAGTTGATGATGCAGCACAAATATATCTTTATTCCACTGGAAAACCTGAGGAAATATGAATTTTTTATTATATATTCATAACTAGCATGAAATGAAGAGAAATAAAGTGTCATGATGAAACACTGAGAAGACTTATAATGATCTGATTCCTTATTTCTAAGTTGGACCCTACATTAAGCTAACACTAGCAATAACACCAGCACTAAAATCAAATCAAGTATAAATCACATGTTAATGTAGAAAGTGTTGTTACATTTAAACACATCTAGAATTTTAAGTATTATAAATCTGTAATAGAAGCATAAGTAATTTCTCAGAAATATATGCTTACCTTTTTTAAATTATTTCTCCATATTTCAAACTCAAAACTAACCAAACTCGAAACTAACCAAGTCAAAGCCATGGAAGACATGTGTATTCTAACCTGGATGGAGCTGGAACTGGTGGTGTGGCTCACAAAAATCAAGTAGTCTTCCTCATGCACAGCAAAATGTTTGACATGTCTGGTATCCAAAATAGAGAGAGTCTGGATCTACAAGGAAAATATGGTAAAAATGGTATATGGAAGCCTCTTCAAGTGGTATGTTTATACACATATACACATACTTTTTAAAAATTGCAAATCTACATATAAAACTATATATAT
>NW_008686151.1:0-19342 GCF_000695815.1 Acanthisitta chloris | reverse complement strand
GGCAGGAGTTGGACTGATGATCCCTGTAGGTCCTTCCAGCTAAGAATACTCTGTGATTCCAGTGAATTTTTGCATCTGAATGATCCTGCCTATGCTCTTGCATACCTGTGCTTCTGCACCTTGAGCCTGCAGCTGTTGGTGTCTTTGCTCCAGGTGGGGCTGCTGGAAGGTTTCAGCATGAGGGTCAGATCCTGAAGTCCCTTCTCCATGCCAGTTTGCACTGAAGGCTTGTAATGCTGATTACCATGGGGAAACTGCTGCTGGTTTTTCACCAAAATACATAGAAATACTGGTGTTCCTATCACATCTGTGCTCGTTTGGTATTTTGAGATGAAAATAAGTTAAAGGTTTTTAGTTTTCAGGCTTACCAAAGTTGTCATGGTCTTCTGGGCTCTGAAGTTAAGCAGGATTATTTTATCAAAGAGGGGCTTGTGCGTGGTAATGGGTTTTTTCAGGCTGTGTTGAGCACTGAGCATTCTCAGGGTGCTGCAGACTCGGATGGCTGTGCTCCCTGGGAGCAGGGGAGTAGGAGTTTGACAGGCAGCCCAGGGGATCCACACGCTGGGGACAGAGGGAGCTGGGCTGGGAGCTCCATATGCTGTTTGAAAAGGCTGTGTGGAGGAGGATAGTGCTGGGACAAGATGGGGTGTCCAGGGAAATGTTGGGAAAAGAATCTGCAAATCTCCCTTATTTCCCTGCCTGTGGTGCCAGGGAGGATGTGCAGCTGGCCTGGGTAGGCTGCAGGGCTGGAGCTCCCACCTGCCAACATCCCCCCAGGTGCATTGGAGCAGGGGCCAGATCACTTTCCAGCTTTGCTCCTGGAAGCACAGAGAAGTGAAATCAATTTCTGCTGGCAAAAAATATTGACAGTTTTAATAGAAGATCATTATTGCAGTGAAATATTCTGTTTTGAAGGTAGAGACCAAGCAAAAATGTTCAAAGCGTTTCACATATGGTAATTAATTTAGCAGCAATGCTTTTTTAATGAAGTCATGCAACAAGTTAGTGGCAAAACCTGGGAATAAATACAGCTCTGAGAGTCCTTCTTAGTTTAATAAGAAGCCATAACACAGTTTTCCACTCTGAAATTCCATTGGAGGGATACGGTATGGGAGTTAAGTAAAGAGGTGTTAGCAAATTCTCTGACTGCACTGTATTAGAGTACACACATCTCTCTCTTTCTCTTTTTAGAAGTGAGAACAATTTGTTTCAAAGTCTCATTATTTCTACCTCGCTGCCTCATTAAGCAAATACTGTGACGGCAGCAGAGTCTGTGATTATAAACACCAGGACAATATGTTACTGTGTTTGTAACTCCACAGATAGAGGAAAAAGAAATGTTTTTTCCACCCTTCTGTGTCTAGTCAAGGGGTTTTTCTCCTCCTCCCTCCCCTCAATCCCTCCCAAGCTAATTCTAATAGTAAAGCGTGTCACTTATAATCTGCTAATTAAATCATTTCACTCCATTTTATATAATTTTTAATTTAGCATTCATTTTCAACTTAGCTTTTGGCTTCATTTACTGATAATAAACAGCATTGCACACAACACATGTTCCTCAAAACAGTCATTCACACACATACAGATGCCAGTAATTCTGCCAGTATGCCATGCGTATAAATATTAAATATAACATCCCACCCTCATTTTCCCCTGATTGACTGTGCATGTTGCTGTTTCGCTGTACACTACACTGTAATAAGGCAAAACATGACAAATGTGGATGAAGAGTCCTCAGTCCTCTGTTGTTCAGCAGCTCTGGACCTTAGGGAATGTGCTGGGTGGGCTGAGTGGTGCTGGTGCTCTGGCAGCTCTTTGCTTGCTGAAGAGCAAGGTTTGACCTCTTGCTGGTCCATTAGTTGTTTTTAACAGACCCATCTGTGAGTCCTTTTTGGAATCATAGAATCATAGAGTATCCTGAGCTGGGATGGACCCACAAGGATCACCAGTTCCAACTCCTGGCCCTGCATGGGAGTGCCCCATGTGCCTCTTGGAACTATTCTGTGCAGGGCCAGGGGTTGGACTTCCATGGACTTTTGAGCATTAGGAGGTGGATTGATGCTCCACAGTGAAAGGATGACATGTTTTGTACCAGCCTCTGTCTGCTGCAGGCCAGATGGTCACATCAGAGCTGGCATCCAGGGTGACAGTCCAGTGCAGCAGATTCAGTTCTAAGGTTTGATCACACACACTTCAAACCAAGCACAGATTTTAAAATTTAGGTAATCTGAAAAAGCAGTTTCAAATTTTGCATGCCTTTGGGGCCTTTCTTACAACACCTCTGATAATTTTAAGTTCCTTGAGAAGTGTGAATGTGGAGAATATTTGGAAGTTAAGCACTGCTGTCCAGAGACAAGCAAGCAGCACTGGCAACTGCACCTTAAACCTCCTCCTGACATCCTAGTGTGCCATTTCGTGCTGTATGCAATGCACACCAGTGCATGTTAGATGTGGCAGAGCAGTGCAGTCTTGTTAGAGCTGCAGTGCTTTGGTGGTGGATCTGAGTTTGCATTTGATCCTGTATGTCACAACACCTCTCCCACACTGCCAGCACGTGCAGCAGGAGAGGGACAGAGCTGCTGTGCTGATCAAGACATCAGGCAGTGGGAGATAAAGACAGTGCATTATCTTCTGGTGCTCCAGAATATCCATCAAGGTGTCCAGGGTTTACAAGGAATCTGGTCTCCTGTTTGTAAAGGCAGACAAAAAAAGGAGTCAAGAGTCACTAGTGATGGTGTATGGCAGTGCTTTGAAGAGCACTGCAGGGAAGGTAAAGAGGTAAAGCTCCCCCTCATTTATTTGAGCTTGTGAAAATTGCCATTGCTGCTGGATCTACAGCTCTGAAATGGATTTCCTGAGGCTGCAAGGTCAGTGTGCCTCCCCCACCCCCACCACAGCCAGCATGGAGCAGGGGAGAAGTGATACCACAGACAAGATGTGCTGCTGGTACTTGCTGCTCTGTTAATTAATCACCACACCACTTTCCATTATTTCCTTTTAATTATAACATTATTTGACCATTCAGATTTGTACTGATTAAACCATCATTTAATTGACAAAGTGTACAGCAATGCTAATGTTTCCTGTCAGCTTGAATTACACACGTGGCACCTCAGTCTGTGCTGCCCCAGATGAAAGGCAAAGCAGCCTCTGCACCAGTGGGCATCATACCCCTGCCAGGGAGCAACTGCTGGACCCCAGCTTGGAGGTAATAATGATAGGCATAATTAAAAACCAGGAAAATCGCCTGTGCATCATAGCAAAATGGACCTGAATGTCATCATCAGTTATATGAAACAGCATCTGCTGTAGAGACTTCCTCTGGAATTTGGGGGAAGAAAATCTATTCAGATTTCCAGGAGCTGGTTGCATGTTTCCTTCTTCTTTTGCTCATCATATTTTGTTATGTTTAAGTGAGTGAAGCATTATCCTGTCTTTCCTCAATTTCCATTTCTTCTTCCCTTTTTTCTTCTTTTTCCTTTTTTTCCCTCTCTTTTTAACAGATTTGTTTTCCGCTCAATTAGACTTGTGATCACAAGAACACAAAGTAGTATTTTTCTCCTTCTGGAAAGACTCTTACAGTGTGATGGGCAAATTGTCAGGAATAATTATACCAAATGGTGGAAAAGAAATTGATGGAAAAGATCTCTCCCTGCTAGTGATACATTTTATTTGAGACACAGTGAACATCAAGCACATTTGTGACAAGGTGAAACCAGCAAGTGGAGCTTTGCCATGGGTTTATTTTTAATTGCTAGTAAACTAATTAGACAGCACAAAATGTTACATAAACCACAGATACACACAAAACCTAACAATGTGGATTGTGTTTTTCCATAAAGGAACAGATGAGTTGGATGTGAGGGAAGATAACACAAGGCACTTTAACATACCACCTGTCCTGCCAGAAGGGCTTGAGATTGCTGCTGTCACTGCTGCTGGGTTAGTTTGAAGGGGTTTAAGGTTTCTGGTGGAACTCATTCTTCAAATCAAGCAGTTTCCTTCAGGACCAGGGAATTTTCAAGACCTCTTTGGTGTGTTTTCAGGTGGTCTGACCCTGGCACAATGTAGTATTGTAGAGTTTGGGTAAATGGACATTTGCAGCTGATGGAAGGTATAAAGACTGAATTTTGTCTTTAACCTCCACAAATCAGCTGTGGCTCAGAGCTCTAAAGGAGGGACATAGGAGCCTAAGGCTTTTAGCAAAACATGGCTAATCTCTTGCAGTCCTAAATCTTCTTGGAGGACAGTGAAGGTCAGGCTCCTCTGTGGCTGAAATGACTTCTAGCAATAGAAGCTGGCTTAGAGACTAACGTGTGTCTGAAACTTTTCCATGGAGTTTGAATTTTCAGGAAACTCCAATGTGAAACACCAGTGATTGGTTACTTTTAATTTTTCCAAGCAGTTTTTTTTAATGTCTGTGTAGTTTTTCAAGTTTAGAGTCTAAGAAGTAAAATATCCTGGTGTAAATCCATTTAAGGTGGGGGAGTTAACCCAGATTTGTTGAAATGGTGGGGTAGGATTTATCCTACCTTTCACCAAATCTAAAAGACCAGGTGTTCATCTGCCACAAATGAGTGTAGATTCCCTGAATTCAGTAGGACTACATCACTTTACACTGCCTTGTGTTTACAGGAATAGCAGCATCTTCCCTGTGTGGTTCTATGATCAGCTTATCCCTTACAGGCGACTCCTATTTTTAAGTGACATTAGATTGATTTTAGATTTCTCAACTTGAAGAGTAAATATTTCCCCACTTGGACTGTCTCACAAAGGAGCCACTCAGTCATCCTAACTCAGTTATTTCTGGCCATGGTAATATCTTATTGATAGACATTTGGCATTCCCTCTGCAATGGGACATCTGCCTGTCTGTCTGTGCTCAGAATACTGATGGGACACCGAGTGTTTCTCTAGTTGCTCTGTGGTTGATCCATGTAGTTGATCCATGGACTGATCAGTTCAGTATTGCTACTGCACAATTGCTCCAGCAAATGCTATATAAAAATGTATATTTTGGATATCAGCTTTTCATTTCCTGTAGGTCAAAATAAGATGAGGTTTGCTGGGGTTTTTTTATTTGTGTCCAGTGTATAATAAGTTTTTCAGTGTAAATTGACTTTCTGTTAAAACCAGTGAAGGGATTTTTCCAGGAAACAGAAGAGCACTGGATGTTGTGCACGTTATTCAGGACTTTTTAAATGTTCATATTTGTGCAAGCAAGAAAGTGTCTTCGTACCACAGACAGAAACCACAAGGAGAATGATCTTTTACTATTCTCTTTGCAGTGACAATGTGAAGGAGCCTCTGTTTTTTTTTGAAATACACGAAGAACAAAGACACAGTGTTTGCTGTTTTTTGGAGCCTCTGTTTTTTTTTGAAATACACAAAGAACAAAGGCACAGTGTTTGCTCTAAGCCAGAAAAAGGCTTGAAGCAAATTACTGATGGAATGTAAATTCCAAAGTGAAACTTCCCTTGAAGTCCAGGTTTTTACTACCTCTTATATAATCATTTTACCACTACCCTGTTATGGCTCCCCAAAATAGTTTTTTAAATGGCCAAAATGTTCATTTGCCACTTAGTCTCTCAGGACTTCTACTGAAGCACAGGTATTTCCTTGTGTCATTGAGGCTCAGTAATTTGTGGGGGTTGGTTCTGTCTGTATATTCAATTTCCCTTTATTTACTAATTGGGATAGATTTGTTTTAATAGTGTGTTTGTTTCCAGCTTCTCTTCATCGGCAGTGTTAGGGTTACAGTTAGATTCAATGATCTTAAAGGTCTTTTCCAACCTAAATGACTCCCTGATTCTAGGCCTCTTTTCCTCCCTTACATGCAAATTATTTATGGAAAGTGGTAAATTGTGCAAAAGCTCAAGTGGATGTGTGTGAAGGCTGTGCAGGCCCTGGTGAAGATGCCATGGATGAGTTTGGTTGAGTGTCATGACTTCCCTCCAGGAGCTGCTGTAGGTTTTCCTGAGTCCTCCTGTCAAGAGTGAGGCAATGCCTAACCCATGTGGTACAAAATCCCTTGGAGTATTGACCAGCCTTGTGTAGACAGAAAAGCAGAGCAGACAGGGACTCATGCAGCTGACTTTGGGCAAGGTCTGTTTCTTGTAGAGTCCCTGGGGTAACATCAGCACCAAATAAAGTACCTCTAATTGTCTCCTAGAGGAGCTCTGTCTCCTCTGGCCACAGCCAGGATGAGTTAGGGCTGGGGAGTGTTGTCCTTGGAGACAACTCAAATAGGTAAAGGAAATCTTCAGTGCAGGAGGAAATTGGGACCCTTAGGACTGGATCTCTCATTGTCTGTGCCAAGAGCTTGGCTCAGCCCTGTGAGCTGTGGGCAGGCACCTGTGTGAGCTGAGGTGGCAGTGGAGGAAAAGCTTTGTGCTGTTTCTTTGTGCTCATGGTGTGAGGGCCTGACTGGGAACAGGGAACACCTTTCCCAGCTGCACTGGCTCAGGAAGACATGGAATGCACCCTCTCCCAGCCTGGCCCAGAAGTGCAGCTGGATTTTCCTGGGGTTGTCAGTTATGGATGAGAAAGAAGGCTCTCCCTGCCCCCAGCTCTGTATTCCTTATTTCTGATTATTCTTTTTAGCGCTGAAGAATCACAAGGTTTTCCCGTGGATTTCCCTAACACAATAATGATTTGTGTGATTTACATCAAATTGGCAGGAGTCACAGCACAGCTCTAAACAGTCCTGACTGCATTCAGTGGATTCAATTACATCTCCAAAGCAAATTGCTTTCTCAGAAAATTACCATAGTCACAGGTTACCTCTACTTTCAGTACATCTGTCTTTATTTATTCATGTACTTATACTTGTGCATATTTATTTCTGAACAATTGAAGATTCTTCAGGTTTCTGAGAAGAAAAACCTGCTGAAGTGGACAAGCTTGTGGTGTATTCAGAGTGCAGCCTGGCTGTGTCATAGAATCCTCGTGTCCATGCAGCCCAGCACAGGGAAAAGCTTTGTTTC
This sequence comes from Acanthisitta chloris, assembly GCF_000695815.1. NCBI lineage: Eukaryota > Metazoa > Chordata > Aves > Passeriformes > Acanthisittidae > Acanthisitta > Acanthisitta chloris. The sequence continues at coordinate 12,357 of NW_008686151.1, read as the reverse complement.
TTGGGCATTGCACTGCACAGGATGAGAACCCTGACCAAGTGTCACACTCCCTTACTTGCACAAGTGCCTTTGATTGTAAGATTGCCCTTGTCTTCCCTGGAATAGGACGAGGGCTTCCACCACCACCATGAAAATCAAGGGCATTGCTTGATGTTGTCTACAGAAAAGAGAACTGGGAGCCAAGAAATACAGAAACCATTGCAAAATGGACCAAATATAAATGAGAAGCGTTGAATATTTTCAATGAAAAAATGGACTTTCCATAGAGTTTCTGTTGTTAGAATCTTAATTGTTGCAAATCTAAGAGACAAATCTGAAGTTTGTGAATACTGTATTTAGACTGCTACAAACTGCAGCTTCCCAAAGGGCCTGGGGTTGGGTGTAATTGCCTTTAGTCATCAGCTCTGTTGAGTATGGGCAAAATATTAGATTTAGATTAGATATTAGGAGCAAATTCCTCCCTGTGAGGTGCTGAGGCACTGGCATAGGTTTCCCAGAGAAGCTATGGCTGCTCCATCCCTGGGAGTGTTCCAGGCCAGGTTGGATGGGGCTTGGAGCAACCTGGAATGGTTAATGGAATGGGCTAATGGAATGTGTCCCTGCTGGGGCAGGAGGTGGAATGAGATAAGCTTTAAGGTCCTTCCAACCCAAACCATTCTGTGGTTCTATGATTAACATGGTGAGAAAACAGTACTATAGATTCTCAGGAAATAATACATACTACCAGAAACCACAAGAGAAAAAAAATGCAGATTTTTAAAAGCATTTGTGTTAAAATTAAGCATAGAAATTCTCTGTCTAACATAAAAGAAATGGAAAAGGTGTTCAATTCCCTATGTTAAGTCTCAGGTGCTGTGGGAGAGATCCCCCAGAAGTTAAAGCCCCAGGTGACTGGAAAAGCAGGAGTTGGAACACACTCTGAGCTGGGATCTGGCTGTCTTGGTACACAGTAGGAGAGGCTGCCTATGGGAAACTCCTAGTTTGCATTTTGACACAGAGACTTTAAATCTTTTTATGATTGTTGCTGTTCCTCAGGGTTTTTTTGATAGTGTCTAGGCTGGCTTTTTTTTTGCTCCTTCTCCCAGTTTGTGTTCTGGCAGTAATGTTTGCAGTCTCAGTTTTATTGTCTGGAAGTTTGTCATCATTGTTTTGTCATGATCTTAATATGTCATCCAGATCTGATTGCTGCAGCTATGCACCATCTGCAGAGCCAGCAATGGCCTGTTTGAAGGGAACTGGATGAGCTGCAGTTTGGATGGGCTGAGTGTCCACTCTGTGTGCTCAGACCTTTAGCTATGTCTGCTAGTGGTGAGGGCCTGACTGCATTTTCATTACTGTGTAAAACCTGTTTTGAGGAGTTTATATGTTGGCCATAAAACCACTCCCAGCAATGAAAGCTGGCTGAGAATGTCTCTGTCTGGGTTATTTTTAAAAATATTTGGGGTTTTTGAGACATACTTGAAAGGGACCTTTTAGCCTTCAGCGAGAGAAAACACAGAGAGGTTCACAATTCCAGGAGTTTGGTTTGCTGTGCATACCTGCAGCTGTTTTAACTGGAAGAATTAGAGATGGTTCCACTGTCCTCACTGGATGCTTCATGTAAAGCTCTTCTGCCTTTTGTCAGGCATCTCCACTGTGGTGGTATGTTGCCCCTAGCTGTGTGCCAGGTGTTCCCCCAAGCCACTCTGTCACTGCTTTCATAGAATCATAGAATTTAGGGGCTGGAATGGACCTTAAAGATCATCTAGTCCCAACCCCCTGCCCTGGGCAGGGACACCTCCTCACTAGATCAGGTTGCTCAAGGTTCATCCAACCTGGCTGTGAACACTGCCAGGGTTGGGGCAGCCACAGCCTCCCTGGGCAACCTGTGCCAGGGTCTCACCACCCTCACAGGGAAAAACCTTTTTCTAATATCTAACCTAGACTTTCCCTTCTTCAGTTTGAACCCATTACCCCTTGTCCTATCATGGCAGTTCCTAGCACAGAGTCCCTCACCAGCTCCCTTGTAAGCCCTTCAGATAGTGAAAAGATGCTATGAGGTCTCCACTGAATCTTCTTTTCTCCAGGCTGAACAGCCCCAACTCCCTCAGCCTGTCCTCACAGGGGAGATGCTCCAGCCCCTTTATCAACTTCATGTCCTCCTCTGGACTTGCTCCAACAGTTCCATGTCCCTCTTATGTTGAGGACACCAGGACTGCATGCAGTATTCCAGGTGAATCTCACTGGCCAGGGCAGAGAGAATACAACAAAAGGCTCATGGATGCAGATAAGGGCAGGGAGAGATCATTCACACATTACCATCACAGGCATGTAGCTGACATACTACAACAAAACTGGTATATTAAAAAATAAACAAAACACATTCATTTTTCGGCAGGAGGAGTTCATTGAGACTAGCCTGTGAACAGTGGAACATGTTCAGAAGTCACTAGCAATTGCTCTTTTCAGCAGGTGAAGCAGATGGAAAAATGCAAAGTAAATAAATCAAAATAACATTGCTAAGCTTTTTCTTTATTCTTATTCTCAAACAAATGGGATGCATGGGTAGTTAGGGATGAAAAATGCAGATACCAGGTAAACAACTTTACCAGTCTTTGGGTGGTAGGTGGCTGGAAATTCAATTTTCCTGGGAAATTGGTGCATTTTCCCACCTTTGGATCAGGCCTCAACTTCTATTAGCATGTGTATCAGTGAAGATCAGCTCTGCAGCACTAGCCTAGGCTTAACATCAGTCCTATTATATTAGCATGTGTATCAGTGAAGATCAGCTCTGCAGCGCTAGCCTAGGCTTCACATCAGCTTTCTTCCTCTGGCTGCTCTGAGCAGAAGTCTAATCTATGATCAGACCTCCTTTGGAGCCAGGCATTTTTATTCAGAATGAGCCATTCCTTCGGCAGCAGTGGAAAGACCAGACTCCTGTCATTTTTCTCTAGCTTTTACATCATATCCTTGTATCAGTGAAGATCAGCTCTGCAGCGCTAGCCTAGGCTTCACATCAGCTTTCTTCCTCTGGCTGCTCTGAGCAGAAGTCTAATCTATGATCAGACCTCCTTTGGAGCCAGGCATTTTTATTCAGAATGAGCCATTCCTTCGGCAGCAGTGGAAAGACCAGACTCCTGTCATTTTTCTCTAGCTTTTACATCATATCCTCATGTGCCTTATCTTCTTATGGGGTTGCAAGACCACACAGGTCTATAGAGCACTTCTTCCATCCAGCTACAAACTATTTCCATTCCCCCAGACAGTCTTTTACCTCTGTGGTGCACTGGCCCTTGGATATTTCAGTTCTGATCAGGTTCCCCATCTTGGAAAACTGCTGCCTAAGGTCAAGCTGAAGCACTGAGGTCAGTCATTGTCCTCTCATTGCCCCCAGGGGTCTGGTCGGAAGTTGTGTAGTCATGATGGCATTTTCCTGCTTGCTTTTCCCACTTAAGTTAGAGTAGTGTATTCCTGCAGGAAACTCTAATGAGCCAATACAATTATGTAGTGATTTTACCTTCCTGATGAGGTCACACAGAGTGCTAATGCAATTACCAACTAGTGGTATCCCTAAATGACATACTGGCACCTCCCTGCAGCCAGTGCCATCCTTTGAGCTCTTGGTTTGGGCTTTTCCCCTTCTGTTAGACTGTGCCTTAGTTTGAGGAGTTGGATGTCATCACCCAGGAACAAAGCAATACACAGTTATCTTAGCATCTGTCTTGTTCTTCTGGTTAGTGGTCTGTGAAGCCAGAAATATTCTGCATAGATTTCATCCTTTTTAAAATGGAATCAGCTGTACTATATTAGTTCTGACATGTTAATGAGTACTCAGCCATGACAGGACAGAACATTCATAGTGTGTAATAAATATATGACAATAGGAAGTTTGTTAAAGATTGCTCAGGGTCTGATTGGGACACACAAGGGCTTGGGTTTGCCTTCCTGGTGCCTGGATTTCCTAAGGCACTTGAGTGAAATCAGGAGTCAGGGCTGTGCTGCCTCTTGGATAGCCTTCAGGAGCTGTGTTCTGCATTCACCTCAGATATCTTTCCTGGCTACAGTGGCTCATAATTCCAGATCAGGGAGAAGTTCCACGTCGTGAGAAGTTGCAAAATTAAGAACAAACAAGGGATTTCTGCTAGGGTTTTTTTTTAAGCTCAGGAAAAAAATGATTCCTCAGGTCAAGTTTGAGAAGGATTTGGTGTTGATTCATATCAACAAGAGTGTCTCCAGCTGTTACGGTAAATACTAGAAATAAAGAGTTTTAGGAGGAAACTGTCAAGTATCCAACCCTAAGTGAGGCTATAAATCTTGTGTGAGAGGAGGAAAGTTTATTTGGTGGAGGTTTATCCTATGACTTTGAGATATTTCTGTCTCTCTTAGAAACAGATTGGAGACAGGAGGTTAGGATGGATGGACCATTATTCCAACCTGTTTTGGCTGTTCTTCTGACCCTGAAAGTCTTGAACACATAATTTCATCTGTCCAGGATGATATCAGTAAGGCACATGGAGTGTTAAATAGGAAAGTTGAAGCTTAAGTGTCATCACTGGTATTATACAGATAAGTGTTTCTGCAAAGAGGTTTTTTAATCTGCTGATAAGGATAATATGACATCTGAGCACAGGGGCAGCAGAAGGGCAGGCACAGAAAGAAATGTGTAAACAGGCCAGTGTAATTGAAGCCTGGCCTTCAAATCTCTGAGCTCTGCAGCAGCCAACTTGGGGGATGGAATTGCAGTCTGGGAAACTTGCACGTTTGGACCAGATCTTCAGCTTTTCATCAAATGCTTCTATTCACAATGTAATTCTTTCTCTTTTATGTGCAAAGACAGAGGTGAGTTACATTTGCTTCTGCAGTATTTGCATTTTTTTTATGCTTTAATGAGGGATTCTAATAAAAGTAGAGTAAGGATTTCTGGCAGCTGTTGGTTTCCTTGTGGAGGATCCCCAGTTGTGAGGCTCAGCTTGACTAGCAGAGCCAGAGCTTTCACTGTCAAACCCAAGTGTGAGATGCAGTGGGAGACCTGTGCCAGTATGAAAACTGACAACTGCATTGTGTCAGTTCCATGGATTTGAAATGTTCACTTTGTCAGTGCTTCAACAAGTGATTCATTTGGTGATTATGAGGTAAAAACAATTCACACAAAAATCAAAGCTTTGTGGCCTTTCTCCCAAACTCAGTGGCCATTGTGCTGCAAAAGTTAATTTATGTGTCAAATTTCTATCATTTCAAGCATGAAAAAAAATCAAAATTTTGCGGTCACAGTAGTAATTCACTTAATATTTCTTCTGAAGTAATGATTACAAGTTTGGATCAGAATGGATATCAGTGTTACAGATCCTGCAAAACTTGTTGAGTTGCAGACTGGTTAAAAACCTCTGGCAATAAAAATATTTGTCATTTGGAGTTACAGTGCTTTAGGAGTCTCAAAGATGTTCTCAGACCTAAATTGATTCTGTCAGCATCTCAGAGAAATAACAAAGTAAGGATTCAATAAAACCCAGAGTTGAGAACTGGCCTAATGCTTCATCCAGTGAATGGTAAAATTGTCATTAATTTTCAGAAGCAGCAATGGCATAATGATGAACTCCTTTAGAAATCTCCAAACCTGCTCAGGGAAACACACAAGAAATGTGTGAAAACATTTATTAACAGGAATTAAAACTTCCTCCTTGCACTCAACACGGTACCTTAAAGGAAAGTTAGTCTTTTCCCTGTGAAATGAAAGAGAACATGTTGAAAATAGGCAGGTTTGAAGCTCAAAGCTGTTCATCACTTCTGCAAAATCAATTAGAAATTCCTTTCATGAAGTCAGGGGCACTGGTGGCCTCTCACTCGGGGTGGTTTATGCTGTTTGGAATGGTGCCTTTTCCTTCTCCTCTCCAGTCCCATGGAGGGCAGTGCCCGTGTGCCTCAGCAGCTCTGGCTGCTTCTAAACAGCTCCTTGGGTCTTCACTTCTTTATTTTACCCTTTGCTTCGTATTTACTGTAGGCAAAGCTGTCTGACAGGGGGTGCAGCCAGGTGGGGGTTGGTCTCTTCTCTGAGATAGCAAGTGACAGGATGAGAGAAAACAGTCCCAAATGGTGCTAGGGGAGGGTTAGATTGGATGTTAGGGAAAATGTCTTCATTAAAAGGGTGGTCAGTCACTGGCACAGCTTCCCAGGGCAGTGGTGGAGTCACTATCCATGGAAGTGTTCAAAAAATGTGTGGATGTGGCACTTGGGGACATGGTTTAGTGGTGAACATGGAGGCAATGGGTTAATGGTTGGACTTGATGATCTCGGAGGCATTTTCCAACCTTAGTGATTTGGTGATTCTACGATATTACAAAGTGCCTTCAAGACCCTGTGGGATGTGAGTGCTGTCTGGGATCTACTGCAGGCTCTGTGGTCAGGGAGTCCATACAGCTGAATGAAGCATTTATCACTGTAGGACATTGGGATGTGAGGGTTGAATTGTTGTTATTTTTTATTGTTTGTTTTAAAAGCCTGAAAAACTGCTCTGCCACTTCCACATGCTTTCCTCTAGCTGAGTTCTGAGATTTGACACCTTGAAAGATGAATGTCCAGTTTAAGGATAGCAGACCAGGAGGTTAACATGCTGGCTGGGAGCCCACTGCAAAAGTTGGAGTCTGTAAGGAAGGAGCTGCTCTTCTACTCCAAGGCCAGGTTGGACAGGGGTTGGAGCAACCTGGTCTGGTGGAAGATGTCCCTGTTCATGGCAGGGGAGTGGCACTGGATGATCTTTAAGGTCCCAACCCAACCCATTCTGTGATTCTGGAACAAGGTCAGGAAGACTGGTTAGGAGCAAAATCAAGAATGGACAGACTGGGAAGTAAAGCAGAAACTCAGACTGAGAGCAGACAGACTTGACATATATGATTGTTCATGATCCATCTTTGGGTACAAGGTCCAGAAACGAAGTAGGGTTATATGTCCTGGATAGCTGCTACGTGCAAGAATTGGAAATGTGTAGTGTAAACTAGTTTTCAAGACCTCTGTATCCCATTCATAGACAGTGTCCCCTTCAGTGAATGACCCATCCTGTTTTTTCCTCTCTGGATCTCTGGAAGGTGAGTGGAGCTATCCCCTGGTGATGTCTGGCTCTTTCATTTGTCTGTAGAGAAAGCTCAGATGACCAGTCCAGAAGGGACATTTAAAGTTTGAATGGCTGAAGTTAGGCAAAATCAAATTTGAAAGGTTGATGTTCTTTTGGAGATGAATTACAGACACAGCCTGGTGAAAGTCAATAGTTTGGGAGTTCTCATGCACATTTGCAAGTTGCACTCTTGGCAAACAGACAGAGTGTTTGTTTCAACATGGCATCAGGATATTGCACTGACTCTGGGGAGCACAGTCACTGATGGGTTTTAAACTCAGACAACATTTCAGTGTGTATTCAGGCCAGGATGTAAAAGCAGTGGAAGAAAGCCCCATAGTAGCATATTAAAGTGTGTATTGTTAGATAACACAGCGACTGCTGCTGCCAAATGTTGCTTTGTTACACAATTGGTCATGCTGCTTACAGCCAACTCATCATCAGTATCTATCAGCATATTCACAGCAGTGTTCCCAGGGAGGGTCAGGGCCTCTGGGTTTCTGCAGGATGGGGTGGAACTCAGTAATCCTCTCTCCTGACTTTGGAGGTGGTGGAAGTAATACTAAAATTCAAATTTAACAGAAAATCTGCTGTGACACACAGTTCTCTCACCTTCAGTAAGTACAAAATTTCAGCATGTACTTTCACTAATTCCATTAATAAGATATTTGAAATTTTATTAATGATTTACTGCTAAACAAAACTGCTTCAGTCCTACAGAGGCATTGTGTCTAGGAAAAATCTGCCTGCCAGTTGTCACCCACAGTGACAGTGATGTGGAGGTCTGACTTCATTTCTGCTGCTTCTTGCAAAGGTACACTTGGGTCTCCAATTTGCCTGGCAGAGTGAGGTTGTGTGACTTCAGACCTAGTCTGGGGGTGTGTTGATATATAAATTGAAATCTAACACAGTATGATGAGTCACAGTCTGTGGGCAGTTATGTTAGAAGTAGTTTATGAAAGCAAAGTCCAATTCCATCACTTGGAAGGACATTCTCCTTCACACAGCCCTCCTGTAGCTCAGCTCTGTCAGACACAGGCTGTCCCTGGATGGCATCCCTGATAGCTCAGACATTCAGGAATTCTTGAAACCAACACTCCTAACTGCACTGCTAAAAAGGAGACCCTTGTCTTCTGCTCACATGATACGCTGCCTGTGTCCAAAGTGTAATATTTAATTGCATTTTCTTAATCTTTACCACTGTATTGCTAAGCTTTCTAATACCTTCAAAATACCAAATCTCAGGCTTATCCTAATTAAAGAATCTCAATTTAATCCATATTGCATGACAATTCAATTTGTTGATTGCTTTTTCTCCCCCCTCTTTGTGAAATTCCCGTCAAATGTATTAATTCAACATGATGAATCCTGTATTCAACCCACTGGAGTGAATAATTAAAATTAGCTGATAAAACTTTCAGCAGAATTACTTTGTGAAATTGCTGAACAGATGTGTCATTTTAATGAAAATCCACAGACAAGCGCCTTCCCCCCTCGGCAGGATAAAAATATTATCCCCACGGCACATACTTAATTTGGTGGTAAATACACTCCGAGCGATTGCTGGAAGGGAAGAAAAAGCAACTTGTCACACTTAGTAACTTGATTTTTCCCCAGCATGCAGTAACAGCTATCTACAGTAATTCATAGTGCTCTATTGTTGCTGCAAGTCCCAAAGAGAACTTATTAAAATGCAATAATCTCCTATTTAAACAGAAACAATAACCATTAAATTTCCTGTGGATCCAAAATTGAGCACAAGCCCCATCTGGTAAGAGTGATTAGAGGCCTGATGAGGGAATTTAATTTGCAACATTCAAAGACTAAATCTGAGCAGATCTTGTCACCTGGGACTGGAGTGCTGCTTGCTGTCTTCTTAAAAATCTCGACCTAAACTGAAAATGGAATGTAGAAGTGAAAATGTTACCCAGGGGCCAAGCTTGACAGGATTGTATTTCATTCTGTGTCTCCATCAGGCCTGCAGAGCCGCGTGGAGTTTCGGCGTTGGCTGGGGTGGGATCTCTCCTCCCAGGACATGCTCCAAGGAGCAGCTCCCTGCCATGGGGAATGGACCATTAAAGGAGGCTCCATCCTGCCCTTGGACCTCCCACTCTCTCCTTTAGCCCCTTGCCCAAATGACACAGCTTTTCTGTCCTCGTAGAAAGAGCCAAGATAATTTTAGCATCGCCTACAACAAACAGGCATCTCCTGGATGTGTTTGTTTCTGCTCCTGGCAAAACAACACTGGCATTAGCCCTTATTACTGACTCCACTTAATGGCATGCCATGGATCCTGTCATTTGGAGCTCACTTCCTGCCCTGGCCAGCTGAGATGTGGGATGGGCAGGTGTAGGCTGCAGAAATTCAGGCTCAAAATGTGCTGGTTTGGGGTTTTGCTGTTTGGCTTTTCGGGTGAGGTTTGGCTTTGCTCTGATTGTTAGATTTTTGGTCAGCTACTTTAGTGCTACAGCTGTCAGTTTATACATTATTATAAGCTCCTAATTAAGAACCTGTTTCTGATGGCAAAGCTCTAGTTCACTGGAACATATGTTGCTAGGGAGATAGAGGTAACCAGGAAAATAAGGAAAATAGATGCATAATGCTTTTTCAGACTCAAGATTTCTTTTCACTCCCATTCACAGTCTGGAGTGGTGGTGGTGGTGGTGGTGCCCAGTAGGGTTTAGGGGTGTTCTCTGAAAGCTGCAGTACTGATGGTGCTGTCAGACAGGGTTTGGGTCCTGTGGGCAGTGCAGTGGGGCAGATGTGACAGGTTGGGCAGAGCTTGCACGTGCTGTTCCACTGGTCTTGATGCTGCATGGAATTACCTTGTGACCTCTGGCTTGCTCAGCCTCTTGGCCACTCTAGCTGCCTGTTTGCTGTTCCAGACATGTGAATACTCACCCTGTAAAAAATCTGAAATTCTAATTTGGAGAGTGGCTGTCACAGAGGAGGAAGCACTGCCCTTGGTCAGACACAGACCGCTGACCGCTGAGGCCATTCCACCCCCTGAGCAATCCAGCCTGCAAGCCATTAGTTGCCTTAACTATTGCAAATTGCCTTTGTCTTTTGTTCTTGTGCAGAACCAGACCATGCAGTTGTTAAAAAAATGCCTTTTTTTCCCCACTGGTACTCCCCACATGTAATAACCACAGCGTGTGAGTGCCCAGGGTGTTGGGAAGGGAGGAGTCATGTAGGAATGAACTGCTAAGTTACCAATTTATTTGCACCTCTGCTTGCAGCAAATCATAGATTCAAAGTTTGTGAGAGGGGAAGGGGCTGCATGACTGCATCACCACTTGTCCCTTTGTGCCACTACACAGCTCTGGTGTGAGGGGCTGACAGGGCTGCTCCATTTGGGAATGCAGCATCCTAGGAATACATTTCAGCCTCACTTTGGTTCTTTCTGCTTCCTAGTCCTGGATGTTTCTGAGGGGATAGAAAGGGTCTAAAGAAACTAGAGAAGAATAATGTCTTCAATTTGGTGTCATGTTTATGTGAGAATGGGAAGAAGATGAGGCTGGAAACAGGATTCCAGCTTCTCTGGAATGGTGTAGGATTAAATTACCTATGGAGGAATCAGATCCTTTTTTGCAACTCAAGGCTAGGCAGCTCATCCTTTGTCTGCAAGCAGAGCTGACCCTTGTTAAACAGCATACAGTTTCCATCAGTGCCTTTTCTGAAGGTTTCTGACAGTGATTCCAGGTACTTCCTTCCTTCTCCTGGCCTGAAGTGTTCCTTCTTGAAAATGTTTCTTGTGCCTCAAGCTCTGACAACCAGCCTACACCACTGATGAACTTGGCCCATTGTCACCTGTCATCTCAAAGCTGATTTTTCTTTTCCAGAATATAAGGTTGACACTGAGACAAAACTTCCCATCTGTGTGCTTTACTGGCATGTAATTGCTCCAAAGGAGGGAGGAGGTTCCCTAGATAAAAGTGCTCACTGCTTTCCTTGAAACTGTTTTCTGTAAATAAAACTCTTTCATCTTTGAACTTAAATATATTTCAACCCCAGTTTACGTTCTTTTTCCCTCTTAGTCCTGGACCTCTCTAAGTTATTAAAAAAAAAAAAAAAAAAAAGACTTTCTTAATAAGCCCCAAAGGTAATCAGAAAGAAGACAGCAAAATGAAACAACTCGTAAAATATTCCTCAGCATCTTTAGGGAATACTTAATGCACACAGGGTCAGGGCTTTGTAATGGTAATTTAAGAGTTGTAGGAAGTGATCCATCATTTTAAAGAGCAACATTGCCATCCTTGACAAAAAGTTTATGTTTCAGAATCAACTCGAGTCCCTGCTCACCTCAGGAAAACAAATGCTGGCAGATCTTGTAGGACATAATGAAGGAGATTTGCTGTAATGTTATGCAAATGTCATGCTAAATGGTATGTAGGCATTGAGAAGTTACAGGCAATTGTGGCTGTCCAGTTTTCTGGAAAGCACTATTGCTGTTCTGGATTAATTTTACTTTCTGGAGCAGACATTGTATGGAAATTACCCTTGACTGAACACCATTGCTGGAAAGGTCACAGCAGTAGATACAAAATCCATAGGCAGTCGATTGCCTTCCACAGATTCAGCATTACTGCTCTTGCCTATTTTACCCTTAGGCATCTTTTATTTCTTGCACAGATGGTCTCACTCAGCCCTAACAAAATGTTTTAAGCTGTTGCATAAATTAAAATAAGAGGCCCCGAAGTACAAAAGTGCAACTCTTTGGGAAGAAGTTTGGGGCAGGGGGAGGGGGAATAGGCAAAGAGAGAAAGTGATGCAAGGCTCTGCTTCCCTCTAGGGCACCTTCTTCCCTTGGCTGCATCATGCAGGTTGGTCACAGGCATTTCCAGCAGCACAGGCTGAGCTCTACAGGGTGTAGGGGAACAAGTGTATGAGGTTGCAGGGGAGTGAGTGGAGTTGCCATGTGCACCAAAGCAATGAGGAATAATGGTCAATATTTTTTGACATATTCTCTGTATTGGAAAGGGTGATTTGATCAAGCTCAGTGGATTGGGAAGGAAACTGGAAGGGATTGATTTAATTTATACTGTTATTGAAAGATTATATAATCATGGTCAGCCTTCAACCTTGTCATTTGCCTTTGTTAAAATGCAGCTCCTCAGAAGCATTTCATGGATAATTTTGAAATACTGATTTTTATTTCCAACGTGGTGTTGTGGTTTAAAATTCAGCTGCAACTCAGCCCCACACAGTCACTCCTCCACTGCCAGAGAGATTTGGAAGAGAAAAATTGAGAAAACTTGTGGGTTGAGATAAAG
>NW_008686150.1:0-1304 GCF_000695815.1 Acanthisitta chloris | reverse complement strand
ATGCTGGCAGTGTCTTGCCTGCAGCAAAGAGGCGAATCTGGAAGATCTGTCCCTCAAACTTCATTGCCTAAAAGGGTAACTTACCAGCTGATAACTGTCAGATAATAGTTCTCAATAACATTTCTTTCAAATATTTTGCTTAAAAAAATATCCCATGGTCAGGATTATAACCACACAGTTTAGAAACTGAAACCAGAGATAGAACAGTAAGCTCTCTTTTCTAGCAGAGGTAGTAAACCCCAAAAATTCAGTAATAGGCACAGTGCTGATGCACTTGAGCGGAAAGTGCATCACCTGTCTGTTGGCAGAGTCCTTGTGGATCCTGCAGGGTTTAGGTGGTTATTGAAAATAATCACCCAAGCTATTCTCTTTTGAAACCCAACTTTGCTGACCGTAAATCACATTGATTTGAAATATTTCCTATGTGAGGAAGCAAGAACAAAAGAACTTGCCTCACAATTAGGTATCTGACTTATATTTTAAATATGGACGGGCTCCCTGCCTGGTGAAAGTTTCCTTGGCCATGCCTTCCAGGAGGGCTGGCACCACCTGTGTAACGCTGGGATCATGCTGCTGTCAGTGTATGACAGAGGATGTTTACTGGCTTCAGGAGATATTTTTCTGCCTTAATAATTTGTGAGGTTTGACCTCAGGGTGCCCCTCACTCTCACACAGCCCCCTGCCCAGTGTCGTCTGCAGCGCACCATTTATTTCTGGAGAATCCGAGTCCTCCGTTTGTGTGTGAAGCAATAGTTGCCTTAACGTTCTCTAGCTGTGAGCTCATGGGATGGCTGCAGAATAGTTTACACACACACGAAAAGAAGGAAAAAGCCCCCCACAATGGAAAAAGAATTAAATGTATTATTTTCCGCTTTTTGTAGGCACATCCTCCCCCCATCCTTTGGGTTCTGAATATTTGAGATTTGTACCAACCCACTAATGCTTCAAATTGGGCCTCAGTTGTCCCTTGGGATGCCCTGCATGGCAGAGGGCTGCTGGGCTGCTGGGCTGCTGGCTGAAGAGTAGATGAACCATGGTGTTTTATAAACCCTCCAGGCAGCAGAGGTCTCCTGCCTGGTCTTTCACTCCCAAGGCCTAAATCACTTTACTCTCCATTGCTGTTTTGTTTCTAGGAGTTTTGGAGAGGTTTGTAAAGTGACTGACACTGCCACAGGACAAGAGGTGAGTGTCAACACCCCCAGAAGATTTTTCAGCTATGGAGGGCTTTCCCCTTTGGTGTGAGCTGTGCCTGGAGCTTTGAGTGGCCACTAGATCTTTGCTGCAAAGGCTGTTCCTCTGAAGCA
>NW_008686149.1:531-1127 GCF_000695815.1 Acanthisitta chloris | reverse complement strand
GGGGTGTGACAGTTCTCATCTCCCCAAACCATACACACAGGTGAATGTCTCAGGGTTTGTTTGGGTGACAGTTCTCATCTCCCCAAGCCACACACACATGTGAGTGTCTCAGGGTTTGTTTAGGTGACACTTCTCACCTCACCCCAAACCACACACACAGGTGAGTGTCTCAGGGTTTGTTTGGGGGGTGACAGTTCTCATCTCCCCAAACCCAACACATAGGACACTGTGTCAGGGTTTGTTTGAGTGACAGTTCCCATGTCCCCAAACCACACACACAGGTGAGTGTGTCAGGGTTTATTATTAGTGACAGTTCCCATGTCCCCAAACCACACACACAGGTGAGTGTCTCAGGGTTTGTTTGGGGGGTGACAGTTCTCATCTCCCCAAACCCAACACATAGGACACTGTGTCAGGGTTTGTTTGAGTGACAGTTCCCATGTCCCCAAACCACACACACAGGTGAGTGTCTCAGGGTGTATTTGGTGACAGTTCACACCTCACCCCAAACCACACACACAGGTGAGTGTCTCAGAGTTTTTATAGGGTGACAGTTTTCACCACACCCCAAACCACACACACAGGTGAGTGTCTCA
>NW_008686149.1:0-410 GCF_000695815.1 Acanthisitta chloris | reverse complement strand
TTTGGGGGGTGACAGTTCTCATCTCCCCAAACCCAACACATAGGACACTGTGTCAGGGTTTGTTTGAGTGACAGTTCCCATGTCCCCAAACCACACACACAGGTGAGTGTCTCAAGGTTTATTTGGGGGATGACAGTTCTCATCTCCCCCCACCACACTCAGGTGAGTGTCTCAGGGTTTATCTGGGGGGTGACAAGGGGTAACAAGGTCCACAAGGTCCCCCTGTCCCGCCCATGTCCCCCAGCGTCCTAGAGCTTGCGGTAGGCGCCGACGGTGAGGTCGAAGAGCCGCGGGTCGCTGAGCTGACCCCTCTTGTCGAGCAGGAAGAAGAAGGGTCGTCCCTTGACCTTGAGGGGGATGGCAGCAGCCACCTCGGAGCGGTGCGCGGGGCACGAGACGTGTGAGAGGGG
>NW_008686148.1:0-1653 GCF_000695815.1 Acanthisitta chloris | reverse complement strand
TTTTTCTATTACTTGACACCTTCAAACTGCGTAAAAATACATAACAGAGAGAGTCTATCTTTTAAAATACTCTAAAATTCTTCCCTCTGATCACTATTTTTAATTGTTAACAATGTTCTGTTCTGCAAAGCCATGTCTGACTTTTAGAAAAGCTAAGTGCCATCTTCCCAAAACTGCATGCAAGAAAAATGTGGACTATGCATTTTGGTAAAACAAAAAGACCCTTTAAAAATGGCATGCAATTACTGCATTCAAATGACGATAGCTCATCTCTAAATCTCAGTTTTATAAACCCATCTTTTTCAGCATTGCCAATGCCTTTTGCTGAGATGTTCAGTGTACAAGATAGCACTTTTGTGGGAGCTGATTTAGAAAGATTTTACTGTTGCTACTTATGTGGCTGTTATCTGGCAGTGGAACTCACCTCTAGCTGTGCAGGCTTGCCTACAATGTATAAAGGAAATTCACTCCTGGTCAATACAGTTTCCTAAGACAGTGGATGGAACCAAGAGAAAGCTTCTGTTATTCATTCTCAAGTTTTCAGTTCCTTCATCAGATCTCCATCAAAGTACTCCAGTTACTGCCTGTGGAACCCAATGGCATAGATGTCTCTTTGAAGTCCATTCACATAGAATTCTGTAGGGGCCTGTATTGTTGTCAATCCAGTAAATTCTAGTAAACATGTTCACAGAATCCTTGAACAGTCCAGGTTGGAAGGGACCTTGAAAGATCATCTGGTCCAGCTTTTCACAGGAAAGGGAGCCACGATGAGATTATCTAGCCCCCCATCCAATCACATCTTGAAAACCTCCAGTGCCGGGGACTGTACCATATCCTTGGGAAGGTCGTTCCAGTGAATGATTGTTCTCAATGTAAAAAATTTCTTGCATCAAGATGAAACCTCTCCCAATGCATTTAGTATCCATTGCTCCTTGTTTTCTCCATGTGGCAGCTTGTGAAAAGGGAGCTTTTGTCCTCTTTCTAGCCCATTTTTAACTGGCTACAGTGGTTCTTCTGCAGGGAGAAAAGACCTTAACTCCTTTAGCCTGTTCTCATAGGACAAGTTCTTCAGGCCTCTGATCATCTGTGTGCCCTTGCTTTGGACCCCCTCCAGTGTAATACGGCTTTTTCACACTGCTTAAAGCTGTGTCTTTTTTACTTCCAGCACTCCAGTATCATCCCTACATCTGCTTGCAAGTTTCTTCCTGTTGTAGTAATCAAAGAAGAACTTCCCTTGTCCTAACACTCTGTCACCATATTCAATGAACTCATTTCCACCCATTCTTAGACTCCCAAGCAATATTACAGCTTTTCACATCGTAAGAGCTTAATCTCATTCTCTCCACCAGCTACCTGCTTTCTGCTCTCCTGTGTCACATCACCTCTGATTTCTCTCCATTCACTTAGTTATCTTCATGGGAAATCATAGAATCATAGAATTTAAAGGTTGGAATGGGCCTTACAGATCATCTAGTCCCAACCCTCCCTGCCATGGGCAGGGACTCCTCACTAGATCAGGTTGCTCAAGGCTTCATCCAGCTTGGCCTTGAACACTGCAAGGGTTGGGGCAGCCACCATGTCCCTGGGCAACCTGTGCCAGTGTCTCACCACCCTTAAAGAACTTTCTTCTCACATCTAACCTAGGCTTTCCCT
>NW_008686147.1:0-370 GCF_000695815.1 Acanthisitta chloris | reverse complement strand
CCCTCCAGAACCCAATAGGACGATGCCAACCCTGTCTCCCATCCCTCCAGGTGTGCCCAGGTGTGCCCAGGTGTGCCCAGGTGTGGGCAGGTGCGGCGAGGATGATGTGCGAGGTGCTGCCCACCATCAGTGAGGACCCCCGGAGGGGCTCGGGCCCCCCGGAGGAGCCTGGGCTGGAGCAGCTGATGGTGCAGATGCTGAGGGAGCGCGAGAGGCTCCTGGAGACGCTGCGGGACACCCAGGAGGGATTGGCCACGGCTCACCTGAGGCTGAGAGACCTGGCACACGAGAGGGACCTGCTGCAGAGACAGCTGAACAGCGCCCTGCCACAGGTGAGGGGGGGATAGGTGAGGGGCTGGGGGGCTCAGCA
>NW_008686146.1:0-1782 GCF_000695815.1 Acanthisitta chloris | reverse complement strand
CAGCGCGAGGCGAGGACGCGTTGCCTCCGCTCCGTGAAGAAAAGGCTTTTTTTGGTGTACACGGAGCCCCGAGATTTCCACGGCGCCCTGAGATTTCCACGGCGCGTCTGTGCCTGAAGCCGCACGCAGTGAATCGTTCTCCGGGCGCAGCACAGCCCCGGGCGAGACGGGCCCTGCCCTGCACACATTTGTCAGCCACGTTTCAGCCAGATGCCGATTAGGTTACACAAACAGTTGAGAGACTGTCTGCAGCTCCGCATCGAATAATGAACCCATTTGCCATTGTCCTTCTACAATGAATAGGGACTCCTAGGCAAAAACCATACAGAAATTTTCATTTGGAAGAATGACAATAAAAGCTTAAATAATTTTCATTTTAAAATAACTATAGAAGTAATTCTAGCACTACCAGAAAACATTCAGTATTCTACAATACTGCTCTATTGCCAGAATTCACTGTTTTTTAAGAATTCACTTTTAAAAAACACATAAGCAGCAATAGCAGAAATAAGTTTTATCTAGGCCTTCCGCATAACTTCTTTTTTTGCTGAAATAAAGCTCTTGCTGCTATGAGTGACCACAGAAGAAAAGTACAATTGCTACAAGTGACCACATAGGTCAGTCCAGCCACAGGCAACAGCTTTACTGCCTTGGGTCCCCTGCAGGCAAACAGTCTCTGCTTGCAGGAGATGCTGCTAAAGAACCAGTTTCATCAATCCAAGACACTTCTAAATATCATATGCAATGTGTAACAGAAACTGAGAAATAGCATCAGAGAAGAAAATGCACAAATACTTCTTATCAATGTGCTATCAGTAAAATGTACTGATTTTTTTTTACCTCAACTCCAGAGCGTCTGCGAGGAGCAATTACCCTTTCAAGAAACATTGTTACTGAAGGCCAAAGGAGCAATTTGCCCTGAATTTGTAAGAGACCCTTGGGTGGGGCTAACAGGCTCAGCTGGAGACTAAAGCATGTGGAGGTGTGATGGGTTAATAGGCTAATTGTGGGGATGTCGAGCTCGCTGTTTTAGGGGAAAAACGTCTTCTTACAGAGAAGAACAATAAAATTATTTTAGTTTTTTTCTTGTTTAACACCAAGACTAATGGAGTCTTGCTCATGATACTATTGACTATGAGGCATTTATCATTGAAGCAATTGCACAGCAGTAGCCTTACTGGAGAGCTTGGATTTGTATATTAGAAGTAGCTAAACAATGTGCTCCCCTACAGATAATTTACATACAAATTGACAAGCCTGTAGAATTCTAAGCTTTCTGAAATTCAGACTTAGATCACTGAATCACAGAATCATTAAGGTTGGAAAAGACCTCCAAGATCATCAACTTCAGCCTTTGACTGTTCACCACCTTGTCAACTAGACCATGTCACTGTGTGCCATGTCCAGTCATTTCTTGAACACTTCCAGGAATGGTGACTTTACCAACGCTCTGGGCAATCCATTGCAGTGCTTAACCACCTTTCCAATGAAAAAATTCTTCCTGATGTCCAACCTGAATTATTTTATTATTTATAATATGCATTATATATTACACATTATGTGTATATATTCACATATATGTATTCTATGTAATATGGATATATACTAAATATATATGGTATATACTATATACATGATAGGAAATTATGGATATACAACATACATATATTATATATATACATACATTTGGTCTTAAAAAACGCTAATTATGAAATGTTAATATAATAATGAAAACAATAGCATAATTAAACATACATATATGTATACATGCATATATATGTG
>NW_008686145.1:0-3513 GCF_000695815.1 Acanthisitta chloris | reverse complement strand
AATTGGCAGTGTTGCTGCCAGGCTCACTCTACAAAGGACTAAAAGAGCTGTAAGAATGAGTGGCTGCCAGGGAGAAGCAATGGAGGGATAAGACATACCAGTGGTCAGTGGGAGAGCTTTTACAGCTGCAGTCCACTCTGAGTATTTCCTCAGGCTCTGTGTTCTCCTAAAGCCATGCTATGAAATATAGGCAAGTTATGTAATTAAGCAAATTAAAACCAGTCTGGAGGCATTCTGGGACTGTCAGCCTGGCTAACAGACAAAGACACAAAGTGCTTCATTCACAGGAAAGCTGCGAAATAAAGAATCATCTTCTTACAACTGATGCCAGTACTTTAGATCAAAGGAGAAGTATTATCAAATATGGATGGGAAAGATTCACAAATTTAGGAAGAGTTTTTGGAGGGAAGGGAGTTTCAGGCAGATTAGTAATGATCTCATCATTTTTATCAATTATCTGGAAATCAACTGTAAAAGAGACCTGAAAGATGACTGATATTAACATTTTGGGCAGTTCAAAGCTGCATATGTATGATATTAGTTATCTGTAGATCAACAGGTGAAGATGCCTGAGTCACAATGACTCAGGTCTGGGCTGTCCAGGTCTTACTACTGATGGACAGCTTATGGCAAGGGTCTATTGCTGAAATAAATCCAACTGGCATGTCATATTTGACATGACTCCTTTAAAGAAGCTTCTATATGGGGGGGGGAAGAAGGAAAGAAATGTTCTCCCATCCTCAGCAGTGCATTTTTGGCAAGGAAGAGATTAATACCACGAGTGCTATTCCATCCTCTTACAGAGATAGGCATATGCAAAATAAAGGAGAGTAAAAGTGTAAGTATAACTCAGGTTTTTAAGAACTTCATACTAAGACTGAGTGTACAGAGCTCTCAAGACAGGATGCTTTGAATTGGATATGTACCTTTCTCAAGCCTAATCTAGTTCAATAGCAGTAAGTGTGAGGAAGATGAGGAAGGGAAAGTATATGAGAATCTACTGCTCTGGAATGCTCACATGTTCATTGCCAATCTAAATTGGCAGCATGGATAGTGAGCAGAGGCATTAATCACAGAACAGGCATAAATCAAAGAATACCTCCAATTTTGCTGCCAATCATAAGGGCACTAGATGTTTAATGAAATGGATAATTCCATTTTGAACTTGTTGCAAGCAACCCAACAGAGTCATGCAGTCTGGTCTTCCATGGACAGGCAAAGAGGGACTGAGGCACAGATCCCTTTTACTTCTGCACAAAATCTTTACTAATCCCTTGGTTACAATAAAGAATTGTCTCCGTCATAAACTTCACTCAGAATTCTGAAATACTACCCAGCAGCAGGATTGACATTGGACCTGTGGAGACAGGCCTCTGCCAAAGAATAATTGCAGGATTGGGGTCTTATGTTAATCAGAAGTCTGTTCTCAAATCTGTAGAAACCATGGAAAGACTCCCAGTGATTTCAGTAGCTTTGGATTAGACCTTCATTCATGCTATTTAGCTAACACATATCAGGGAGATTTCTAGCTGCCCAGCTT
This sequence comes from Acanthisitta chloris, assembly GCF_000695815.1. Lineage (NCBI taxonomy): Eukaryota > Metazoa > Chordata > Aves > Passeriformes > Acanthisittidae > Acanthisitta > Acanthisitta chloris. The sequence goes on along the minus strand of NW_008686145.1, from coordinate 1,973 downwards.
GGTAGGTTGTAATATTGTAAGTGTCCACCTCCTTCCAGGTTATAGCCAGATTCATGTCACTTGGGAAAATATGATTTCATAATTACTGTGAGTCCTGATTATAAAAAATTGATCTCATGGTAAAGGTTTTTCTTGCTGATTTTTCACTTGCACTGTCATTTACAGCTCTGTGCAGCCATTGTGAAAATCACTTTCTAGTTCCATCTACATTTCTTGCTTCCTCTGAAACACTACAAGTAGGGATACAAGGCAGAGTGGGTCTGGAAGACTGGGAAATGACAGTGAATCTGAAAGAAACACAGAAGTCTTTTTGCTTCAAACTTTACCCTGGCCTGGGGTGCTTTGTGGACAGACCTCACTGGCCTCGAGATCAGGTTCTGTCTGGTTAATCACTGCAGAAAGCCTGAAGGAACTAATGTCTGGTTAATCACTGCAGAAAGCCTGAAAGAGCTAATTTCATAAGTATTACTTCTGGAAAGATTTTCTCTCTCTCACCTACTTCACCATTCTTGACTTCCCCTTCTCCTCTCCTGTTCACTCAAGAAGATCTCTTCAGATTCTATAAGCACAAGTAAGATTGGTTTCTTCACCGCCCTTTTCCTTTTCGTCATACTCCTCATAACTCAAGCTTTTCCTCCCACTTTCCCTTTTCTCTTTACCAAAAAAACACCCCAAACCAAAGCATAAAAAAAAAACCCAAAAGCAGTGACATGGAAAAAAAATGGTAAAAACCATCCTGTACTTGAGGGGGAGGAGGAGGGAAACATGGCATAAGAGAGCCCTGTGCACTCAAACAGCTACTTAAAAATATGTGCTGGTCACCTGGGAAGGCACAGTAGTGAGGAACAGCAGATACAGGTATTTCTGTAGTTGCTTACCTCAAGGCAGAGCCTGCATTTTGAGTGCAGGAAAAAAACTTGTTGTCTCTGGGGACATGAGGGAGAAGTCATACTCCAACAGAGAAATACATTGCTTCCCTTCCAGGGTTCTGGCTCTTACCACCTCTGTAAAATAATACTATCCATTCCCTCTTTTTCTGAAGAAATACATTTGAAAACTCTGTGTGCTTTCCTAGACCCTACAAGGTCATAGAAAAGTGGCCTCTGTCTTTGCAGAGTGCTCTAAGCATGCCCAGCATCTGCTGCAGTTGAATGATGACATTAAGCTACATAGCAGGAGGGAAATTGACATTACTGGGCAATATTTTAGAGGCATTTTATAATAATCTGTGGAGAGAGGATTTCATTCTAGGTTTATTTCTGGGTTGTTTGGGTTTCATTCTGGGTTTTGGTTTGGGGTTTTTTTTGTGTGGTTTTGTTCTTGATTTGTTTGGGGGGTTTTTTGGTAGTTGTTTTTCTTAATTTTTTAATTTTTGTACTTTCTTCTGCTCAATGAATTTTGTCTGGTAAAATGCCTCACGAGACATCTCAGACAATTCACCCTGTGTTTTACACGCTATTAAAATATATGGCTCCAGCCTGTGCAGCTGCTTGCTGTCAGGTTCATTACATCCTAAGCATCCATGCCCCCAAGTGATTTCTGCTGAGGCCTCTCCTCATTCGTTGTGGGAAATGACAGATTCTGTAGAGAAAGCAGCTGATCCTCATGGAGGTGGGAGTGGAGCTGCCTGATTGCTTGTCCACAGAGGACAGGTAGGCACTGAGCAGGGAAGTCATGCTTAGGAGGAGGGTGTGACAGGCAGCTGGGTCTTGTCTATCTCTGGAGCATTTCATTCATGTTCCTGGGTAATGTGTGCTTTGTTTTGCCTTTGTACCAGATAACTCGCTGACAATGGCTAGGGATTTTTAATGTCTTTTTTCTTTTGTTTCTTACATGTTCCTAGAAAATGGAGAAAATATCACTGTGTTGATCAGACAAAGTCAGTTTTGCACATAAAAAGTACATAAAAGTTTGGTGTGTTTTACTGTATCCACTGATAAATCATCTAGAATCATAGAATCAACTGGGCTGGA
>NW_008686144.1:348-13554 GCF_000695815.1 Acanthisitta chloris | reverse complement strand
CCCCCCCTTTTTTTTTTCTCCTTTCCTTCGGGGTTGTGCGCTGTTGTTGTTGTCTCTCCCCTCGAGTTGCATCCGTCTCTCGCTGCCCTCCCCTCCGCCTCCCTCTGTCAGCTCTGTGTAGCCTGGCGTGTTTCTCTGTTCCTCTCCCCGCCACGCAGCCCTCCCCCTGTGCAGCTCTCTCCATGAAATGGAGCTGAACAATTGCACCGGAGCAGCTTTTTCTGTTCCTGCCATATGTCCGTGTGCCGAGGCACCGTTGCTCTTGCGGTATTTTGGATGTGTTCGTCCTGGAAATACTAGGACAATAACAAAGCTGTGGATTTCTGCCTGTGCCTTTTTGGATAATAATGAGATTTGAAATCCAGCCTCAATGAGATGTGATGGATGGCTGTGCTGATATTTTGAGCCGGTTTAGTTCAGAGTCATCTGAGATGCCCAGGCTGGATAAAGGAGAGCAAGGCCCCGAATGCTACATGCCACCCAAGCACCAAGAGGACATACCAAGTTGCTGAAGTGACATCATCCTTTCCTTTTTCTATTCCCCCCACACACACACTTTTGGAGATAAATATGGTTCTGCAATCAAAGAACCTCTAGTAATTAATTGCCCCATTCCTTACATATGAAAAGATGATGCCTGCCTTCATCTGCAGGGTACCTGAAATGACAGGATCTGTGACCAGTGCACACCCCCCCATTCACTTTAACATGGTGTTAGCTGAGGCTGCCTCTAGTACAGGACTATCTCCCCTTGTCTCCTGATGTGCCCCCTTGAAATCCCTGCTGGAGCACCTCATAGGTCTGACCCCTCTCACACATGGGGGAATGCACAGCCCTGGTCCCTTCTGGAAAAAAAAGGAGCTTTGAGGCTGGGAGCAGTGCTGCACTGTAATTAATGTACACTCAGCCTCAAATATGCAGTGACAACAACTTAAATGTCAACATTCCTAGTTAATCCCTTGCTAACAAAATGTGCCTGGAAAGAGATGGTTCTGCATAATCTCCAGTGAACAAGATCTTATTTTAGCAGTACAAGCACTTGGGAGATTTCCCCAGTTTGACCAATGAAACCAAAAGATTGGCTTTGATAATCGCAGCTGTAAACGATGCGTTTGATCCTCTCAGTGAAGAAAACGGCTGCATGTGGCAGAGCATACTAACCCTCCTCTGCCCAAGCCCTCCTTCAGAGCAGCAGCAGGCTGGTCTTCCTGGGTGGTGTCTGTATGACAAGGGATGTGATTTCTGCTCTCTGATGTTTGCTGCTCTCCTCTCTGTTCAGTGAGATGTCCACAGACTCTTCTTGAGTCACGTTTTCCAGGGTGAACAGCAAGCAGTGTTAAAAAGGAAGTCATAGGGAAAATGTTATTTTAATACCCTTGTAGGAGCATTGAAGCAGGGGCTGTAGACATGTGGTGGTTGGATTCCTCTCCTTATGTGTTGAGGCCAGCCTCACGCTTATCCTGGGGAGCCCAGGTGGACCCTGAGTGGTTTTTGTGTTGTCTCCCTGTGGCTATCTTAAGCCTTCAGCATAGGTGAAAGGCAGAGCACTCAAGGTCAGGAGACCAACCTCCTTACAAAGCAGTCCGATGTTTCCAGCACCCTGGCTCCCCACAAGCAGGATTCCTGTGCTTCCAAGGCTGGCATCCTCAGACACAGGGCAGCAGCTTCCCACCCAGCAGGCTGTGGAACCAGGGGGTCACCAACACAGAGTTTCTTGTCTGGGATGGATCAGTGCCTGAGCTCTAGGCCCAGCACAGAAACACAAGAGGTGGTGGGTCATTCTTCTGGGCACCACCCCAATTCAACCCACGGTCCTTGCATCTCCAGGCTGTGTCTGGTGTGCAAGCACACTGGGGAATTTACCACTCTGCTTGTGCTTTTCAGTTGCTGAGTGCCTCCACACCAGTGTCACCTTACACTCAGGGGTAAAATTATAGCCTCTTCTTCCCTTTGCATTTTATGGGACTCTTTCCTTTTTTGCTCTTTGTCACTTGCTTTCTGAAGGATGTCTGAGGGGTGCTCTCCCCACCATTATTTCAGTCTCTCATTTCAGCCTGACTGTGTTCATGCTCTCTTTCTCACACTGCCTCTCTTTTATTCTGCTTTGTTCTTCCACCACCACCTGTCACCAAAGCCTCTTCCTTCCCCACTGTGTTATCTTCCAGAGACCTCTCTATCTCCTTTTGCTCCATTCCTAATCAATCCCTTCCATTATTTTCTAAAATATCTTCTTCATCTCCCTCTTTTCCACTGCCCAGCACTTGCCTTTGCCTTAGACATCCCTCCTCAGCTCCCCACCATGGAAACACCCCTCATCAAAGTCGCAGTCGCTCCATGCCTGGTGTACACCACAACTGTGCAGCAACACTCCCTTCTGAAGCACTGCAGCCCTGCTCGTGTTCACCTGGTATCCTGTGTGGAGAGGCTGAGCACCCACTGCCATCCCTGTGCAGGCAAGCAGCCACAGCTCAGGCTAGGAGGATGGTCCGTGGGAAGGCTGCTCACCTGTCTCCAGCATCTCCTGCTCACAGCACTTGAAAGCAGACTACAGGGCTGCCCTGAGCTTTGGCTCAGCCCAGCGCAGCTGTGCCTATGGATGGACCTCCCATCTTTTCTGAGTGTTCCTTCTGCAACCTCTTTTTCCCTGAAAGGAGTCCTTCCCCAACGATGTATTTGCCCTGGTATTCCTCATTGCTCCTCCATAGGGAGTCTTGGGGGCTGCAGGTGTTGCCCCTCCCCACTGCCCCTGCTCGCAGCTGCCTTCTCTCCCCTTGCCTGCTCCACCCTTCTGGGGCCCTGAACACTGCTAGAACCACCACGCTGCAGATCCCTTGGACCCCAGTAGGATGAAAATGCAAGGGCCTTGTTCAGCTTAAGCCAACGTGGAAAGATGTGACTTCTGGGCTAGGATGGTCTCTCTAATTTAGTAATGAGTCTAAGGTGTTTGAATCCAAATAACTGTTAGAGATGGCTTCATTTAGCCCTGAGCCACCCTCTTCACTGTCTTGCTGTGCTGAAACAAGCATGCAGCACACAGGATATTTTCAAAGCATCCATTCTTCTGCACAACTTGCAGTGCTTCCATCTTTCCCTGCCCTTGCCTTATTCCTGTCTGTCTCTCTTCCCATCTACTGTGACTGTTTTCTATTTTTACTGTTGACAAAGGGTTGTGGGCTTAGAGGCTGCTCTCGTAGCTGTAGATGTAAAATGCCTGCTGTGTGGTGTTTGTAATGAAAGAACCGCTCCTGGAAATTAACTAATTCACAGACCTAACTAATTAACTCTGCAGCCGCGCAGAGCTGTGGAGGAGTGTCAGTGTGGTTTCACTGCCGAGGGCACTGGGCTGGGGGAGATAAAAAGGGAGGTAAAGAGACCTGAGTCTGTGACCCCAGCTCTTCTCCCAGCCCATGCCATGGTAAGCAAGCTACTTCCCACCTCTGTTCCCCTTTCCCATGCCCTTGCTCTCTTCTTCAATTCAGCTGCTCAGGGCAGGAGATGTTTCTCATTACACCTATTCAGTGCCTTGTACAGGGAGGCCTTGACACTGCTGGGGGCACTAATCACTCCTGTTGTAGAAACAATAAGTACTGGAGAGACAAAGAATTATGGAGTCAGATAGCTCCAGATGTCAGTTTGTTCCTTTCTGGATGTTATCCAGAACTGTCCCTGCCTCCAAGAGCATGGCTACATGGCTTTGAGAAGTGCAGGTTGATTCCTCAATGGTGGCACAATAGCCCATCTCTTCTTCCCTCAGACCCAAATCCAAGCCTCCCTGGAGCCTGTGAAGAGATTCCTGAAGAAATATATCAGAAGTGGACCAGGCTCTTCTGCCCTAAGCAGCATAGTTTTAACATCAGCCTACATGTTTGGAGTACACTGGAAGCCAGATGAAATTGCACACACTATTTCAAGGTTAGACGCTTGATAGGAGAGGTTTCCCTCCATGCATCCTCCCAGAGAGGTTCAGTAGGTCCACAATACCTGCCTTGGCTCACTCTCCCCTCCACACATGTCCCTTGAGCTTTCCAGGGAGCTCTGCTGGGCATCTGTGCACCTGTGGATGGGGTGAGTGTGTGCTGCCCAGGGGTCTGCTGAGAGATTGCCAGGAGCTTCCCTGAACCATAGAAGAGTCACCCCCTCCTTCTGCCGACCGCCTGCCCCAGGCAGGCAGCACAGTAACCGTAGCTTTTCCTTGCTGAGATGGTGGTTAGGATTGGGGCTTGCTGAGTAATGCACAGCTCGGGTGGGTTTCTGAGGCTAACTAGAAAAACCCTGTTCCACTGAGTCCCAGCGGGTTGTGGCGGTGACAGCTGGTGCTGTTTGGGATCAGGGATCATGCCTGATGTTGTGGCTGCATGTGCTCCCAGCTGACACTCAGGGCTGAGCACTGTTGGGACCACATCCAGCATGTGTGGAGGCAGAGGCACTCAGGCTGGGGACCTAGAATGAGGAAAGGAAGCAGAATAATTGCTGGATGAGAGAGGAGATATATTCAGCTCCTCGGTTTAAGCATGCCTTCCCGCAGGATTGCTGGGCTGTGCTTGCCAAATGTGAGCTCTGGCCACCAGGGACAACAGAGCGGGAGCTTTTCTGGCAGTTGATGGAAACTCGAGGAGAAGGCTCAGAGCCAGGCAGTGCCCACGGAGGGAAGGAGCACAATGCCGGGCTGCCGGGCTGGGATTATGTGAGTGTGCGTGCTGAGCCATACCTGCCAGTAGGGCAGGTGACAAAGCACACCTGAGGTCACTTTGGGATGAGCCCTCTGGATTCCCCAGTCAGAAGCAAATCCCCTGTGTCACTCATTCCTTCCCCTGCTTATTGCAAACATCTTCACACAGTGATGCAAAAGGTGGTGCAAGGACATCCTGTGCCAGTGAAGACTCAAGTCACCATGCCCATGCAGCACCATGAACCCCTGTAGACTTCAAAGCTCTGGCCTTAGTCCCATGAAGTCATGGTACATTTTTGAAGCTGTGCACAAAGTAATAAGGGTAAGGTTGTTACAGAAGGCACACTGCTGAACTGAGGGACTGGAACCAAGCCAACTCATGTCCCACCAGCTCTGCCATGCCTGTCTGCTCTGGCACAGAGTTTCGCACCAGCAGAGCTCTATACTCTGTACTGCATAGGTGTCAGGGTCATGAAGGTGGCAAACACTGTGGGACCATGCAGATTGGCTATTCAGGACATTTGCTGACCTGCCAGATGCATGAGGTGTAGCTCTCATAAGGACTGCCTTGTCACCAGGTGTCAACCCCATCACTGCAGGGATGTATCCAACTGTGATCTCCAAGTGCTTTCAGATCTGCTCCAGGTTTGGCAACTCTGCCCTTCTTCATTAGGATCACTCTGGTTATTGCTATAGTTGGTGATTGTGAACGTGCAGAGTACCCAAAGACAAATGAAAGTTACTGGAGTGTTGAAAGCCTCCTCTTTGTAACTTCATCCTGCAAGAATTTAGGGGTTTGTCAGAACAGGTGGTCAGAGGTCAACTATGAAGGCAGAGCCAGAGCTGAGGAGATGTAAGGATTAACCTAACAAAACCACTATCTGGTTCAAGACTTGTGCTTTCAAATTCTGCCACGCTACCAAGGCTGAAGGCGATGTCGCCTCCTCTACCTGGTTTACACCTGACTTGGAGGCTGCACTCTCCACACCTGCCAGAGGTCTGTCTGGACAACCAGCTACTGCACTGGTCCTTACCATGCCCACACAGACAAGCTCTTTCTTTTGACTAGTGCTCAGAACTGTGCATTATGCGAGTCTGAGCTTGCCCCACAGCACTTCTACAGTCACCTATAGATACCAGCTCATGCTGAACCTAGAGCAGGCAGTTCAGATAAACAACAGCAGAGAGCCATGAATGCAGCAGAGTTTGCTTCCAGCAACTGCAGTTTTTAATTTGCCTGATAATAGCAACAAATATTTGTGCAGGAAAAAAATTGACAAGCATCAATTAGCAGTTTGAAGTTTTAATTCCCCATTGTCTCCACTCTTAATCTGGCACCCTCTTAATCTGGGTCCTAGAGGTATGCCCCATCTTTGCTAGGTTTCTTTGGACCAACACACACAGGTACATGCAATTCCTCTCCCAATCCATCATCTGTTGTGCTGGCTGGATGCATGCCCCTGAGCTATCCCTGAAGCACCGCAGCATTTCCAGAGCTCCTGGGTGAAAAGTTGGGCTGGGGATCATTTGGGCTGATGAGAGGGGACATGAGGAACCCTCCTACAACACAGGCTGTTCACTCACAGGTGACTTTGGAGCACTCTGCCCCAGCCCTGAGAGCAACTGGCTTAGGGCTTGAGCAGGATTGCTGGAAAAGTTGTCTCTGTCTACCAGGTATAATGTAGGTTCATCCACCTGAACCCAAGCAGGAACCTCTGCCTGTTGTGTTGGCATGCTGCAAGCACCTGGGCACCACACCTGAAACACACAGCCCAGTGCAGCCCCCCAGCATGCCCCTGCCTCACAGAGCCTGTCTTGGGCAGCTGTGTCAGTGCTGGGGACCCACTGCAAGTGCTGGGTGCAGGCAGGGAAAGGTGGTCAACTGTGCCCACTGGGCTGAGGACTGGAAGTTGGAGCACTGTCAGCTCCAGCCCTGGCTGCGCTGGCAGCGAGAGGGGTGTGTGTACAGCTGCAGCATTGGGCAAGAGATGCTAATGGGAAACAGAAACAATTCAGACTGTGTGGTGGTGGGAGAAACACTAACAAAAGTATGGCTTGGAGCTTGTAACAGTCCTGCTAGTGAAATAACTGCCGGTGAAATTATGGGCGTTTTTTTTCATTTTCTTTTCATTAGGACACAGGAGTTTTCCAGTTTGTTACCAGGGCCAACAATATTCTTCATTGTCAACACAGGGTCTAGGGTGAGCCAACATTTTTTTCTGCTATGCACTACCAGAGAAAGAAGAGCAGCATGCTGTATCCCTTCCAGTATGCTAGTCACTAGGACCACTGCCTGTCTCTCAGTCCATGGGCAGGCAGACATGCAGGAGTGTCTCTGGCAGGGCAGCAGTGGCTCTCAGTGGTATGCTGTCCCTCTTTCCCAGCAGAAGTCTGCAAGGCAAGCGCATTGGGAATGTCACCCTTTGGAGAGAGAGGCTGTGAGGGCTGGGTGAGTCTTTTTTTTTTTCCTCTGGGAGGTGGCAGAGCACATTCTGGATAATCATTTCATGCTGCTTGGGAGTAGTGCATAGTTTGGTTTCTCTTTGGTTGTGTTAATTGTGTGGTAAGGTGCCTAGAGCCTTCTATTGGCATCTTTATTTATTTAAATACAAATGAAGAAGGCATAAAATCAATTGTTCTTTTTTTTCTTTGCTCTCTCTTGCCTTATCATTGTTTCTATCACGTACTCTGAGAGTACTGGGCTTTTGCTTTTTCAGCTGAATTAGTGAGATCACTGAGTGAGAGTCCCAGGCTGAGTTTCCTGCAGACTCAGGGAGAATGCCCTGAGGAAGCACACCTTACATCACTGGCTTTCCCCTACTATTATTTCACTTACATTTCAGGGCACTTCCTAACCTTACTTGCTGGCCAAGGCTTTGGTCTGTGACTATTTGCACGCCTAACCCTCCTGCAATGCAAAAGTACAGAAAAAAAAGCTGCACAGTATGACATTCATTGAAACTAGAATACATTTATCTTACTCCTTCAGCTACTCTGCCTTTCATATAGATGGGCTAAATCTATGTGATTCGGTTGACCTCTCTACTATTTTAGCCTCTAGGTCTTCCAGCTAGGAACAGAACTCAGTATTCCTCGATTTGATAATTCTCCTGCTATTTAGCAAGTAGCTTGTAACCAAATGGTAAACTATGGGTTGAGGCCCTCTCTCCTCGCCAAACTCCATAAAATATAATTACTCCTGGAGTTCAAGTGGTGGCATGTTTTGTGAGAGATCTGGAAGCCTAGTATGCAGCTTTCAGATAGATGTTGTAATTGTGCTTACGATTATCCCCCCTCCTTTTTTGTTCCCAACGATTTATTAAATTCACACACTGAAAACTTGCTGGAAAACTATGATGTCTGTCACCAATCTGCTCATTGTGGTCTGCCAGAGATTAAAATACCTGTATGCTGATTTGGGGGTATTTGTTATGTGAACGCATGAGCAAAACCAGAAGTGTGGGGTCCTGAGGGCTGAGGTGTCTGTGTCTATTGTTATGTGGCAGGAGCAGGATGAAGGCAGACTTGGTCCTTCCCAGAGGTACAATTGCACTGAGCAGAGGTCAGAGCAAGGGACTGTCTTCATTAGGGACTGGGTTCTCTCTGCTTGGAGTCTTGTTTTCTTTTAAACTTTGACACTTCTTTGTCTCTGGCATTATCTACTGCAGAGGGATGCTGGCCTCATTGCTTGCCCTAAATTCTGTTGTACTTACCTCATTACTCTCCTAATGACAAGCTGACAAATGCTTTTGCTAGATTTACTGGCCGTGTTACAGGTGTGTGGAACACTTGTCAGTACCTTGCTACTACATGCCTAATTTTTCAAACGGCTGGGTGTGCTAGCTTCCTTTGCAAAATGTCCCTGCACATTTACATGGTATTATTGCCCTGCCATGGACTTTATCACATACCTCCACCCAAAGCTTCCAGAGCTATGCCCCAGGGTTTCATAGAATCACAGAGTCTTAGAACCGTTTGGGTTAGAAGGGACTTTAAGGATCATCTAGTTCCAACCCTCCTGCCATGGGCAGGGACACCTTTCACTCGATCTAGTTACTCAGAGCAACTAGATTGCTGGCCTTGAACACTTCCAGGGATGGGGCACCCAGAGCTTCTCTGGGCAACATGTTCCAGTGCCTTACCAGCCTCACTCTGCCCCTTCAAAAATCCAAATCAGGCCCTATGTGCAGATATTGATGTAACTGGCCTTCTGATAAGGAGAAACGAACAGAGAAATGGCATGATGCAGCAGTCCCCCAGCTGTTTATGGGTCCTCTGGACCAAGGATGATCCAACACCCACCCTGGGACAGGCAGCAGGGTAACCCTTGTGAGGAGCTCCTGGCTGCTGCAGCCCACACCACAGGTTTGCACCCCACCTTTCATCTCTCATCTCTTTGTCATTTTAAACCAGACAAGGACATTTCCCCTGAGCAAACGCCAGGAAACAGACCTTGCCACCACCACTTGCATGTGAGATCAAACAGAGGTTTTTGGAGGCAGGTGAGAGGTCTCCAGACACCGCACAGCGATGGAGCGGCAACTGCTCGGGAGGGGAGGAACACCAACGTTTTGCACATACATTTCTCCACCAGTTGGGCAGAGCTCTCCTGCTCTTCTCCTGGCTGTGTTGCTAGGAGAGGAGCGCTCAGCCCTCCTCATTGCTATGAATAGCTTTCGCTTGTTTATCCAGCCCAGCTCCGCCTGCTGGTTACAACCACAGCCGGCACCACCTCACGGCATGACACCACCGGGAAACAATGCGACTGCCAGGGAACAGCCCCCTCCGGCTCAGGACGCTTCAGGATACCTCTGTTGCACCGCTCCAGAGCCACCATCTCCTCCTCCTCTTGCCGCACTCCTCGGCGCCTTCTCTGCCTCCAGCGGAACGGGCTAAACCCAGCCGAGCGGTGCGCTGTCACCCCAGAGAGCAATGCTGAGAGTCAGGGCCGGCAAATCAGGGCATCAGCTCAGAAATCTGGCTGGAAAATAAACACACAATAGCTTCAGGGTCCTCTTCTGCTATTCCGGTGTCGGAACCTTTCACAAGCTACAAAACTTACTTTTCCTTTTTCAGTGAAGGCTGAGATTCTTGCATAAGCCCATGAAACTAAGACCAGGGACTTCTAGACAAGTAACAGATGGCTTGAAAATTGGCAATAATGGGATTCCTGAGATTTTCTTGAGAATATTTTGTTTGAGGTCTGACTAGGAATGAAACATCTACAGCAATGAAATTAGATGGGTTGTATTGACAATGGGAGATACTAATGGGGTTGAGCTAAACACTCTCTAGAGGGCTGCAAAATGTGACCAAGCACAGCATTTCAGAACATTTACTCCAGGGGACAGAGGGACAGGCAGCAATCACAACCAGCCTACACATTACGAGACAGGATGCTTGCATACAGGTAACCACAGAGAGCCATGCAAGTTCAGAGCAGCAGAGCAGACACAGAACTGCAGCTTTCAGAACAGCCTGGGCAATTGGCTGAGAAGAACAAGTGCTGGGCAAAATGGAGCAGCATAGATCAGAAGAGACAGGGATTGTTGCTGCACAGGTACAGATGAGCCACCCCTCCTTTTTCAGCACTGCAAGCTTACCTGTGTGCCTGTTTCCATGGACATCTTGTCTTTCTCCTTGTGGGAATTTTGTTGGGATGAAATCTCAATACTGCATACGCTTATCCAGAATTTCCTCATGCCCATCAGGCCTTTCAGATAGTTGGGCTGCTGAACATCCAGAAATTCAGGATAGGTTGACTGCACACTGGGGAGGTGAACTGTATAGCATGCACACACTATGTCTAATGAATCCAAAAACTGTCAGACCTGCTGTGCATATGCTGTGCAGATGATCTGCATATGTACAGTTTGCCCAGTGAGCTCTAAAGGTGTCTGGTCTACCCTGCATGCGCAGAGCATCTATATGGTGCAGGTGTACATATTCCCACTTGGGAAACAGGACAAACATGAGGGGTTTTTTTTCTACATTCTTGATGTATTTGGAGAGGAGGGAACAGCTGGATTCTTCAGTGCAGCAGGCAAGGAAACTTAGGTATATCTGTATGTATGGAGACTAGACTATCCTATTCCATGCTGCTTGTTTTACAGCAAGTCACCAACATATAACTGGGGACAGAGTCCCATTGTTTAAGATATCGTACATGCACATAGTGAAAAGGTGTTATTTCCCTGTTGCCCCCCAAAATCCCCCACTTAAGCCTAAACTAATAGAAGTGCAAGAAAGGGGTATGCAATTCTTACTTGAGAGATGATGAACCAAATAAAAGGAAGGTCCTAGTCTAAAGCAGGACGCAAGTAAATTTTACACACCTGACTGCAAATTAAGATTCTGCAATCCCTTGTTCAGCTCATGCCTGCTGCTGGGGATGCCCAGATCCCTCAAGTCCAGCAGATTTGACAACAAGGCCCCATGGTTTCACCAGCCCTGCTCTGCACCTACCTGGGAAATCCTCCCACTTGACAACAGCAGCAGCAGGAGAAGCGGGACACGGAATTCCTCTGCCTAAGGGGGCATACCTCCAGGATGGGTTCTGCATGAGCTCCCAGAGAGGATGATGCTTCTTTTTAAGGTCCAGTGTCCAAAGGGGTTAGAGCACCCATGGAGGATATGGGGAAGACCCAGACTGTGCTGCCTCCTCTCCCCCAGGGCTTTCCTGTCTGCATCTCTCCTGGATGTGCTCCAGCTCCCAAGGTGCTGGCTGAATTGGAGAGAGAGGGCATGCTCACCTCTTCTGCCAAAGGCATTATGATTTTCTTACAAGAGTTGTGGCTTCCCTGGGCACACACACAGCTGAGAGAGGAAGCATCTGCAGGAATCACCAGCCTGGCTATTTGGGGTTTTGGCAGAGAGGAGAGGGAAGCCCATGCTCCAATCCACTCTTGAGTGACTACCTCTGACTTTTACCTCATGTGCCTTTAACATAACATTCATAAGCAAGAGCTGGGCAAAGGGACCCATGTTTCCCCTCACACATGGAGTGCCACAAGATCAATGAGATTAAACATGTGCTTACATGCTGTCCTGAATTTAGGCCATGAGGAGAGCAATGGGAAAGCAAACAGAAGGGAAACCTTATGGAAATGAAGGAAAAGGGAAAACCCACCCCGACAAGAGCAGCAGCTCTCATCAGTTGCAAGAAGATATGGCCTCACCCAGAGCTGATTAGGCAGTAGGAAGTACAGGGACTGGAAAAGAAGACCATGTAATTTTCATCAAGGTTGAAAAGTGACCCAAAAGAGTGAGACTTGGACCAGTGGAGAAAGGCTATCCATTGGGGGTAGCCATTCCTAATGAAGGTAAGTTTAGCCCTGCACTGTTTTACCCCATTAGCTGAACACGGATACTTGACATATTCAAGCTTCAACCTGTGACAATACAGGGAGGCTTCTCTCCCTTGAAAGGCTCTGAAACCTTGAGCTGGATGTCAGGCTCAGGAGAGGTGTCAGAGCCTTGCTGCAGAGCCCTGTGCACCAGTGGGCATGGCTGCTGCCCTGTATCGCATTGTGGAGACCATGGGACATGAAGCTGGGCGTGATGACCACTCTGAGCATCATCTAGCTTGGCTTTCAAGAGGCTGAGCGTGGAAGTCATGCTCTTTCGAGGACCTGCAGTGCCAGCTCCCACTACTTGCCAAGGTGAGAGTGCAGCCTGCTCAGGGGGTTCACTGACACCTTAGCTGAAGCTTTGGTGAGAGTGAGCTCTACTGGCTCCCAAGTACCTGACTACAAATGGCTCGATTTGGTTTTCCTGCCTATCTAATTCTAGACTCTGTATTCTTCCATCTTTTTTCTATTCTCCACATTGCCTTCAGACCTTTTACCCAAATCTCTTGGTGTTACCCTGCTCTTCCAGCAGGGAAATATGTAGGAGTGTCTCTGACTTTCCCATCTTCTCTCCTGGCTTTACTCTTCCTCTTCTCCTTTCTCCCCAGTCAACCTTGATTGCAGTCTTCCTTCATCACTTGACCTCTATTTCTCTTTCCTGGGAAGCACCTCATTTGCATCTCTCCTAGCATCCAAGCTACAAATTAGACCTGGTTAAGATTTCCTACAGCGAAACTGTGACTTGTATAAAATTTTTGAGTTTTGGGAGAATTACAGGAGCTCTGGTTTTGGGAAGTGTTTTTTTCTGCTGAGCACTTGAGTTCAAAAAGGTGCATTCTCCCTTCTGCTACATGTTCAGAAAATGACCTTGGGTAGGTCATTTCATCTGCCTAATCTGTTTTACCACTTGTTAAATTTAGGCAAAAAAACTTGCATGGGTTAGTAAAATGTCTTTGAGATCACCGGACAACAAAAACTAGCCAAGTGGTGATTATTATGATTATTATAATTACTTTTATTAAATGAAACCAGCTGATGCTTGTGCAACGCTCTTCTGGGCTCCACAGACCTTTTCTGCTAGGACTCGGAGAAAAAAAACAAAACCCTTTTGTTGTCCCTGGACAGGGATGTGTTTTTTGAGATTGAGTTTTGTGGTTTCATTACGAAATGTATGACAGTCGGTCATGT
>NW_008686144.1:0-276 GCF_000695815.1 Acanthisitta chloris | reverse complement strand
GTTCAGCGTTTGCCGGACGGAGGGTGTGCAAACCTGCGTGGCCAGGGAACCCTCTCGGCTGAATCACCAAAGAAACGCTCGCATCTCTGCAAGCCTGGACCCAGCATGGCCCCGCTGCTGGGCGAGACCCTGTCTGGGCTTCTCGGGCTGCGAGAGCTGGTTGTGCCTGGAGACCGCAGACTGTCCCACCGGAGAACCGGGCTCCCTCAACAGTGACAGTAATGGGGGCTGAAAATATCGTTGGGAGCCCACAAGGGCTTGTGGTTTCGGGTTTTT
>NW_008686143.1:980-2964 GCF_000695815.1 Acanthisitta chloris | reverse complement strand
TCCAGGACATCCTTTTCTAGCCTTTTCTCCACTTTCCCCTCCTGCAGCAGCACAAACCATCCCAAGGTAAAGGGATCCCCAAGGCTGACATGAGGCTGGAGCTCAGATCCCACCACTGAGGCAGCATCTCCCCATCCCTGAGCACCTCATCCCAATCCCTGCTCAACCACACGAGTCTCCCAAACTCTGGGAAGCTGGAAAAGCTCTTTTCCACCTTGTGGCCACCACTGTCCCTCTGCTCCCTCCTGGTGTTAAACCTCTTTGCTTTGCCACTGTGTCCAGCAGCTCCAGGAGTCTCACTCTCCTTGCAGAGACCCTAACGTGCTTTGCAAACATTTGTTAATTAAGCTCTTGGAAGAGATAAGTTCATTAGCACAAAGCCTGAGCCAAAGCTCCTTGAAGTCCATTGGGTTTGGTGAGCCACAGGTCCATGGGATCAGGCCCAGGAGAGCAGATTTGCAGCCCCTCAATTTGGTTAAGAGCTCAGCAGATGGGGCTAAGCTTTGGGCACAATCTGCTGCTGGGCCTGGGCTGAGCAGAGCTCAGGAAAGGTTTGGAGCTCTGGCCAGGAGAGGGGAAAACAGAGTTGAATTGCTGAAGAAATTCCTTCAGGCTGAAATGTGGATGATTTGAGGTCTGGGCTGGAAAGGAGGGTTGAATTTCCAAGTCACTCTCCCTTTATTGCTGCTGCTGCTCCTTGGGGTTTGTTTTCCTCCCATTGGAATCTCAGCTCCTGCAGCAAATCATTCCTGATTCCAAATTCCAGACCATAAGGATTCTCAGGTGTTTCCATGGGTATATCCCCTTGGGAATGTTATCCAGGGATATATTGGGGGTTTGGCCAATTGTCTGATGTTCCTGAACCTCCACCAGCAGTTTCTCCATCCCAGGAGGTGTTGGGGTGTGATCCTTATGGATTTTGTAGCTTTCCAAACAATTTCTCCCTGTTCTGGGCACTGCTGAAGCATCTCCAGTCCTGGATCTGGTTCTGAGAGTCCTTGAGGGGCTGGAGGTGTTCAGAGAAGGGAATGGAGCTGGGGAAGGAGCTGAAGCACAAGGAGATGCTGAGAGATCTCAGGAGAAGAGAAAGCTCAGGGAGGACCTCATTGCTCTCTACAACTCCCTGAGAGGAGGTTGGAGCCAGGTGGGATCAGGCTCTGCTCCCAGGGAAGCAGCAGGACAAGAGGAAATGGCCTCAAGCTGTGCCAGAGAAGGTTCAGCTTGGCCATCAGGAGGAATTTCCTCATGGAAAGGGCTGTTAACCATTGGGAGGAGCTGCCCAGGGAGGTGGTGGAGTCACCAGCCCTGGAGGAGTTCAAGACACAACTGGACATGGCACTGAGTGCTCAGGTCTAGCTGACAAGTGGGGATTGTTCACAAGTTGGATTTGATGACCTCAAAGGCCTTTTCCAACCTCAGGGGCTCAAATTGGACCAAAGTCACGTCCAAGGCACAGCCCAGCAGAGCCAAACTCCTGGATTTTCTCCTGGACAAGCACTTTGCATGGGCTCACCTTTCCCTCTCTCCCTTCCCCATCACATTCCACAGCAGTTGCTGCACGTTCTGCCAGGGATTAGGAGAGTCATTACCTTGCAGGTGATGCCTCCTTGCCAGGGAGGCTCTAATCATCCCTTCCTGCTCCAGAAGCTCTTCCTGTCACTGCTAATTTTAGCCTCGTGGTGGAAGTCACAGCCAAGAGCTCGGGATGGAGCCTGAGCCACACAGAGGTGTTCCCATCCCAGCACTGCTCCAGCATCCTGCCCTGACATCCTGCATGGCAGACCTGCTTGGGAAAAGCCCAAAGAATCATAGGATCATGGAATTTTTAGGGGGTGGGGTGGAGTTTAGAGATCATCCAGCCCCAATCCCCTGCTCTGGGCCTCCCACCACAGCAGGATGCTCAAGGCTTTAACCAACCTGGAATGAACAGTGACAGGGTTGGGGTGTCCACAGCCTCCTTGGGGTATCCACAACCTCCTTGGAG
>NW_008686143.1:563-896 GCF_000695815.1 Acanthisitta chloris | reverse complement strand
TGGGGCCCCCCCACCCCCCTTGGAGCCCCCCCAGCCGCCTTGGGGCATCCTCAGCCTCCTAGGGACATCCACAATCTCCTTGGGGCAACCACAGCCTCCCTGGGGTATGCACAACCTCCTTGAGGCATCCACAATCTCCTTGGAGCATCCACAATCTCCCTGGGACATCCACAACCTCCTTGGGGCATCCACATCCTTCTTGGAGCACCCACAGCCTCCTAGGGACATCCACAATCTCCTTGGGGCAACCACAGCCTCCCTGGGGTATGCACAACCTCCTTGAGGCATCCACAATCTCCTTGGGGCATCCACAACCTCCTTGGAGCATCCACA
>NW_008686143.1:0-299 GCF_000695815.1 Acanthisitta chloris | reverse complement strand
CCACAACCTCCTTGGGGCATCCACATCCTTCTTGGAGCATCCACAGCTTTGCCTCAGTCCAGGCAGATGATCTCAGTGTCTCTGCCCCATCCCCAAATGCTGTGGCCCCATCCGAGGAGGAGGTACCAAATCCCCCAGGCATGACTTGCCCTGGGACATGCTGCATGTCCCTGCAGACTCTGTGCTCTGCAGGTGCCACAGGGGTTGGTGTGAGGGTGCCCAGCTCTGTGCTCGGGCACTGGTGGCAGCAGCTGGGAGCACACAGAGATGTTCCACCCCCACGGGGCAGGGCTTGGTTC
>NW_008686142.1:0-8551 GCF_000695815.1 Acanthisitta chloris | reverse complement strand
TTTTTTTTTTTTTTGAGGGAGGGTCTCTGTCAGTATTGATAATCCCCCTTACTCTTTCTTTCAGCATCCCACTTCTTCCAGAACTTAATTCATTGAAATGTAGCATTGTCATGGAGAGACTAAATCTTAGTTTCCTGTAGACAGTCACCTCTTTGCTAGAGGAGATACAAATGATTGAAACATTCCCTTCTCCCTTGTCAGCTTGCAATATCCACAGGCTCTCTGAAAACATTGTGTCTGAAACAAGCAACTCTTTGCTTTCATGAGTCTCATATACCTTATTTCAGCCCAGCTGTACATAACTGTTCACAAGGTTGTCAGAGCTGTGAGATTTTAGCCCCTGTTTCACATTGGATTTCATAAATTAATCAATTTCCATTATACTTGCAGAATTTTAAATAATATAGCCAACCTAGCTCCTGATTTTGGTCTGAGACAGCAGGTGGCAATGTAATTTCAAGCATCTCTTCAAAACTTTGTCATGGAGAAAATCATCTTATAAGGACTATAGAGCAAGTTTCACCGTCCATTTAAATTTCTTTTTCTGTTGATACTTTGTAAATCATCAGTGTTTTGCTAGGCAAGTGATTCTTTCTTTCAAAGAGCTGATAGCAGTTGATCAGTGGTTTCAGATTTTGGGGAAAACCAGTACCATTGTCTTCTTTGTATACAAGACCATCTAGGAGACTTGTTCTACGTGCATGGAACTGGCTCCTTCAAAAGTAGCAAGTTCTTTCATGTATTTGATAAAGTACTACACAAAGTCAAGTTATTTGGGCAAATAAGCAGATTGTAACCTGTATAAAAGGATGACCTACACTGTAAAAAAATGGATTCCATTAATGCACACTTGGCTTTATATTACCATGAAGGCCAGATAACTTCTGTTTTACTTTCAAACTGCCATGGAAATAGCACATTAACAGACAGAATTCTGAAAATATCCAAAGTCCCTTAACTGAGCCACAGTTTCACCAGGAGTCCCTATGTAATCTTCCCATATTGTACTGTGAGAAGGACTGTATCAAATTATTTATTTGTCAAAGCTGGAAAGGAGAATTACTCTGTCCCCCAGCAGGTCAGTTACCTGTCTTTCAATGAGAGGGCAGTGTGCACTAATGCTGACAGAACAAATTCTAAGGCAGCCTATAAATTGACATATTTCTTAAGTTAGCATGGAAATCTATCTAGTGCATGTGCTGCAATTTAAATGTCTGTTGAGAACCAACAAAAGAATCTTTGAAGATAAAGCCTTTTCTGATACACTTTTTTAAAAATACATCTGTTTTTTCACCCTTTAATATTTGTTACTACTTTAGATCATGGGAACCTTCAGATTTAAGACAGTTATTCTAATTTATTTACAGAGTTTTATCATAGGTTGCATCAGGGAGTAAAACTCCAGCCTTAACTTGTGATTTTATCTTCCCTGTATCTTTTCACTAGACATGAAACTAATTGCCTCCACCGACGTATATTTTTAAATGGAATGGAAATTTTTAAATTGAATCTACAAATTATCATTAGGCATTTTTGTATTTTGGACTGGGTGCTTTAGCCATGTTTTCCAAACTCTCTTTGGACAGTATTCATGACAGGAATGTATGGACTATATCCTAACTTGCCATGCTTCTGCATTATAATTAACTTTTTTAGCTTTATCTGCTGATTGTTCTCTGCAGAATTTCATGTGACTATTAGAATCCAATGCAATGGGCATGATAGGAGTAGAAGTGAAATATCTGAAGAAATCTAAAGACTGTGTTTTCTGTTACTGCTTGTCCAGAAGTATTATTGAAAGTGCTTATGCCTTTAGGAAGGAGAATAGAGGAGATAACACTTGTTTCTATAATGTGAAGACTGCTGGAATGCTTGTAAGAAAAGCATTCCCAGGCTCTATTTCATTTCCTGATAGTCACCAGCTTTCCTAAGTCCTTGATTTATCATTCTAGAGCACTGAATAAAAATGCATTCGGGCTACATGTATCTCTCCTAAGGATCATGAAACACTATACAAGCACTTCAATCACTCATTAATTAAACTTTCTAATAGCCCATACAAGCAAGGTAAGAGGATGAGATTTCAGTGGGAGGTAGGTGTTGAGAAAGCCCCATCAGGTGTCTGTCTTGAACTCCAGAGTCATAAATACCATTACTATCTGGTCTTAAGTGACTTAAAAGTCCCACTGATTTTTTTTCAATCACTTACGCACTCATGAGAACCTCACTGAGAACTGTTTTACTTATTTTCTAGGTGGATAAATGGATTGGCACAATAAGTAAGTTCAACATCATTAGTGGTAACTTCTGGAAGCTGGAACAATGGGGGTCTGGCCTGTGATTTGGTTTGTAATTGCATTTACAATGCAAATGCAGGTGAGAGTGTCCCCCAAGAATACATTTCTTTGGGGTTTGCGTGTGAAATGCAGCCAGATATGTATTTGGTATTGTTGCTGTATGGGGGAATGTTAAATATACTGCTGGTGTGGTTCGAATCCATTAATTTCTGGGTTTTAACTTGATTTTGGAGGAAGGGATTCCCAGACATCTTCAGAATAACATGACTTTCATAGCAAGTGCATCCTTTTATCCTACAGTGATGGACAAAGTCATCATCCTTCCTCTTAATACTTGTGTGTAGTTTCTCTGGGGTATCCAGCCATGGCAGATGTAATAAAATAAATCAGGAATGTCCTTAAGGTGTATTTAATTTTTCTTAATGAAATCTAGTAGTTTGAGCTATAGAGAAGCTGTGTGCATGGGTAAACAAACAGCAAATCCCTGGCAAGTGCTGTACTGATGAGCATTGAAAGGAAGATGAATGTCAAAGAACAGCAGCTCCACTTGCGCTACCACCAAAGTTCAAATTCATTCTTAGCTTTCAGGTAACTTCCGAAGTTAAATGGGGAACCTAAACAGTTTTGGCTATGCTTCCAATGCATTTTAGGTAATGTAAATGAAAGTTTTTAGGCTTGTTTTCTTGATTGCTTCCTGCACAAGCAACACGATGAAGAGTAACTATCAACTTAATGCAATCAAATGCCAGCATGAGATGGTGTTAATCTTTAGCTAGCACACTTGGTGATTAATGAAATGAATGTATGATCTGTGTGCCAAATAAACTGAGTGTTGAAATCAAACAAAATCTTTCTTTCAAGAAAATAATTTGCTTTTTGGTACTCTAATTGATACAGAACTTCATGTTCTCATTTTAAATGAGTATTGCAAACAGGAGCTTATATGATGGCCATAAATTAGAGTTTATATCTGATATCATAGATTGCTACTCATGGAGAAGTTTTTAAAGGCTAGAATATTTCTAAAGTATTCCTCTCTGTAGCAGAGGAAGTCAGTTCCTGAACCTGCCTTCATGGCCTCGAAATGTGCAGGCCCTACATATCATACTTTTGTTTTTGTGGGGGGAATTTTTTGTGTTTGTGTGGGGAATTGCACATTTCCTCCCATTGTATTGATGGATTTAAATGATAGTTATGCTTGAGACTGTGTACATAGGTATTGTCTTTGCATAACCTGTTACCCTGCAGTGACTGTGGATTATTGGTACTTTTATGTTCTGAAATATATAGGGTTTAGGCCACCACGAAGCACAGAGAGCATGTAAAAAAAGATGTTATTACTGCATATGTGTTACTGAACAACATCAGGAGTAAACCACCCAAATTTATGTAGACTGAAGCCTCCAATTGTCTTTTCCTTTTGTAACCTTCAACTCCATTGGTTTGATTGGGTTGCAGTCAGGTCCATGGTGGCAAAAGGCTGTTGCTCCAGGGCAGTTGCACTGTATCAGAACAACATTAAATTTTACTTTCCTATTCTGGTAAATGCTTTAATTAGCTTCATGGGCTTTATAGCATTTGCCAAAAGTGTTTGTGAATTGTATTATCTCTTCGGGTATCTCATGCACACCTATGAATTGTAACCTTTGCATGCACCACTGTTTGTAAGGGTTGTTCAGAGATTACATATGTAACTGGGTTCTTCCTGAAGAGGCTATTGGAAACACATTTTATGAAACAAGCCTTGCTTCAAAAAGACAAGTGTGCTTGCTGCATATTTGCTGTCTGTACATGGCACTTTCAAATTGCACATAGCCAGACATGGTTCTCATCGCTGTCTATTCCTGTCCTGTTTCTATACATGGCAGTCTTAGATGAAAAAAAAAATCTCAACTCCATCACAAAATTTATTTCAAAGTTGATGTGGCTAAAAAGGATTTATGTGTAGTGTTATGACAGAAGTGGTACAAAGTGTAGAAATAGAACTTATTGCATGGTAAGGTAAAAGGTTATCAACTAAAGAATGGATTGTGCTCAAAGTTAAGTACCTTAGTGGCTGCAGGTTTTTACCAAGTTTTCTTTCTACATTATTACTAGCAAAGAAACAAAACCTCATGGTCTTATACTGTAATACTCAGTGACTGTCAAAATTGAGTCATATTCCTTACAAATATATTCCCCATCAAATGTTGGGGAAAAATAAAGTTTGCATCAAAACAATGGTATTTTCCAGTAACAGGATTAGAATGTTAATGATCTAATCCTAATATGTCAAATTTGGATTGAAAAAAATTACATTACTAGTGATCAGCTTATTAAGTGAAGATGGACCAGTGTTCTATCTGAATGATGTATGATCTTTTTTTTTACCCCTAAAAATATGTTTTGATATAGTTTATAATAAAACACTATAAAAGCAAAGATTACCACTTAACATTTTTGTCAGGAAAGCTTCTCCTGCAAAGTACTTACAAATGAGTCTCTTCTGCAGTCTTGACTGAAATGCATTATGCAGAAATCTGACAACTGTTCAGTACAATTTGCAAGCTGCAGAGAATTCAAAATAGTCTTTGATGTCTAGGCAGAAATTCACTGTACAGCAGGGAGTTTAGGTCGGTTCTCTGCATTTTATCAGCCCATGTTGTGTTTAATTAAGACATAGCAAGCATCTCGGGATTAGCCTTTGACAGCTAAGAGTTTTTGCTCCAGGTTAATAAGCCTGATTTTTTTTTTTTCCTTTCCCATTTTTCCTCTTCATAAAAATCCAATAGGCTGTCAAATCTTCCATTACTTTCTTGAAGAGCCTTCTTTTGGATAGAGACATCATATTGGCACTGATATGTTCTTCAACTTCATGCACAGTAACTGTCCCACGTGAACTGGTTATATTTTACTACACAGCAGAAGCATTAATTGTTATAAAATTAATATCTCACAGTGAGTATAAAATAAATGTCTGATATGGGCACTGCAGAAACTGTCCTCACAAGAAATCAGTCAGCATGGATTGGAACATGCACTAACAAAAGCGAAATGAAAAAATAACACAAGCCTTAGCAAGAACAGCAGAAAATAATTAAAACCAAATAATTAAAACAGTAATGATGTTTAGTTGTACTTGCTATCAAATATTAATGATTACTGTAAAGCAAGGAAAGACTGTAATAAATCAAACTAATAAAATAAAACTATATTATACTTTGAAAATGAAAAATATCATCTTAGAGAGGCCAAAAGAGTGAAGAGAAGAGGGAGAAAATTAAGTCCTCTGCATACCAAAAATGGATCAAGCCATTGAATCTTTCTCAGCAAGCACTTGATCAGGTCTTATGCAGATACCTTTCTTCTCTTCTTTCTTTTACTTCTGTATATATATACTTTTAAAGTGTAACTTATCTTAAGAAGAAAATGTACATAAGTTGTTAAAAAACCCTATGATAAAAACAGCTGTATCAATTAACTAAGGAATGTTTATCAGAGCCTGGACAAATCATTATGCAGAGGATCTACTAGGAGACAGCAGCGAAACAATCCAAGTTAAAACAGCTGCAGAAATAAAAAAGAAAATGATAGCTTTAGCAAATGAATGCTAGTAATTATATTTCCATCACTTAGTATTATATTATTTGTCTTCTTGGGATAAGATTTCATTTATTCAGAGTCTGAACCATTCTGATTGCTAGAACTTGGGCAAAGGGACTATTCAGAACAACCCCGAGGGAAAGCAAAAGCATGTGTTCATGTTGTAATGGATCACATCTGAAAAGTGAGAGGTACATTCAGAGCTCCTGAGGCTTCTTGGGTTTGGTTTTTAAAACCAAATTTTCAGGGATTTTAGAGTGAACTCAGCACTGAGTTGCATAGCTACCTCAGCTTGAGAAGTGAGGGAAGGTGCTCATTTCTTTGCAGGAAATAAATGGATCCCTGTAGTAACTGATACAATCACAATAAACAAACAAAATAATAGGCATAATAATAATAAACAAACATCCTGAATAGCAGCATGAGTTAGAATTGTGTAGCTTTGAGAAATCAGCTAGGAGTTGATTTGTACCTTCAGATGAAATATAAATTAACAGGAGAGATGATTGTCATTTATCTTGCTTTAAGATAACTATATTCATTTATATAAATGGATATGCTTTTCTGATGTGACATTGTCACAGAACAACAGTATGTTAAAGCATCATTTTTCCTTCCAAACTGAATGTTTTGTCTACTTTTTCAAATTGTTTCTGATTGGGGAAATCATTGAAATGTCACATGTTAAAATAGTCAGTGATTGCATAACATATACAAATATTACACTTTATTGTAACATGACTTAGGAAAAAAAAGATTGTGATATTTAGGGAATATGTTATTATTTTGTGTATTTATAAGTTTTGTTAAGATGACCAGTCTAGATCACAGCACTTTTGTGTGGTAATGGAAGAGAAGAACATCCACAGGCCAGAGGCAAATATGAGCATACAGGTATCTCTAGAACCATTCTCAAGATGCTTTTGTATTTTTGCTACTCTAATTAGCAAAAATCTTGAGTATCAGCAGACTGATCTGGAGTAAGAAGAATATGAAGGAAAAAGTTACATGTCTAGTTAGCACAGATTTCTGTTTGGTCCTACGGGTTTTCAGTTGGTTGACTATTTATTCCTTTATAGTTGTTGCTGAGGATATTTAACCCTAAATGTAAAAATAAAAAAACAAAGGTATGATTGTCTTTTTCCTTGCCCTTTCTGATAGTCTCAGTAACTATATGAAAAATTCTGTTGGGAAATTTGAATTTTATATGCATTTTCCAAAGATATTATTAACATTACAGGTTATGCATGATGGTGAACTCAATTAATACAGTATCATAAATGCTCCCGAAGAGAAAGTTTTATTATTGGTTTGCCTTCCCTCCTTCAGAATTTCACAGCTGTAATTATGGTTGGCAATAGGTGAAACTTCATAGACTTCCATAAAATTATAAACTGTGCCTTAAGAATTCCATTTCCAGAAATTCCCAGGATTTCTTTCATATTTTGTGCAGTAATTCATGAATCTTTGAATGACTAACTAATGCATAAAAAAGCTAACCAAAACAATAATTGTAGGTTCAGCACTGACTAAAAGAAATAATTGCAGAAATAGATTTGGCTTAAGAAACATCAACTACACTGAATCCCCCCTGCTGGAAATTTTTTGCTTTTATGCTTATACCTTGTTTTTAACCTGTCCAACCCTTGGGTATAGCTGAAACAGAAAATGCAGCATAATGGATGGAAGTTTAACAAAAAAGAAAAGGATGGCCTATGCTGATGTAAGGCTTTCTGTCATCTTTTACATGAGTCTCCCCTTTTGTCAAGTTTTCTGAGCAAAGCTCTTTCATCATAACTTGCTTCTTAAACCAAGTTGGGCTTGAAGTTGAATATATTTCAAAATAATTTTTATAAACTGTGCTGGTTTGAAAGCAAACCAGTGAGAGACTCCAAGTCAGAAATACAATTTAATAGGAAAAACAAAACAATAAATGCAACAGTACAAAAAGAAAACACTGAGAGAGTCAGAAAGCAACCTGACACCCTGTCAGTCAGGGTGTTGGTAGTAGTCTGATTAAATGGTGCTGCAGTGCTCCTGGAGTGATGGGTATGTTGGAGCAGTGATCCTGTAGATCTGGTCTTCACCTGAAGGTCCAGTGGCAGCTCTTATCCTTTGGGAATCCAGCAGGCAAAGGGCTCTGTGCTGGTCCAAACCCCAGATTATATCCCTGTGGGAATGCTTGGCTCCCCCCCTGGGGTGAAGCATCTCACAATGGGACGATGCAATTCTCTGGGTCATGTCTGGGACCCTGACAGCCCATTAAACAGAGACAGCCCCTGAGGGAGCCAGCAGGGATGAGGAGATAATGATCACTGTCCTCACCTGCCCCAACAGCTTGCGGAGATGATAATAGAATACATACCATTGCTTACACCCTACATTGTAACCTAGAACATGGGCCTCAACAAACTCTGCTTGCTGAACATTATAATTTTCATTTGTGCTTTAGTATTTCTGAAGATGTAAATTAATTTAGATGTAGTCCTTATCGGTCTTTGAAGAGAATGTTAATTATATCTGGCAATAATTGTTTTGTGGTAAATTGGGAAATCAGCCTGGATCTCTTGAATGGTTTATGACTCAATCCCACTTCATGGGTAAGCTTTGCCAACTGTTTTGTTTGTACCATGAAAGCTAAAATATATGGGGGTGTGTGTATATACACACAC
>NW_008686141.1:0-348 GCF_000695815.1 Acanthisitta chloris | reverse complement strand
ACAGGAGTGGAGCAGGTCTGGCCCCTTGGGACCCTCCTGTCCCCAGTGGGTGGGGGTCTGGGTGCTGACAGGGTGTCTGCTCTCCTTGGGAGTAGGGATGGAGAAGTTCTGACCACTCGGGTCCCTCCTGTCCCCATGGGTGAGGGTTTGGGTGAGGATTTGGGTGCTAACAGGGTCTGTGTCCCCCAGGAGCAGTCGGAGCGCGACATGGCCTGGGTGAAGAAGGTGGGCGACGACCAGTAAGTGCTGGGAGGGCACTGGGACCAGTGCTGGGCTGCAGTGGAGGGTTCCCCGAGCTGGCAGGGAGGGATGGGTGCACATGGTACCGTGGGGGACACCACTGTGGGG
>NW_008686140.1:18032-26042 GCF_000695815.1 Acanthisitta chloris | reverse complement strand
AGGTCCGGATCCCACTCCAACACCCCCATACCAAAGTCCCTGGGAGTGTGTCATCCCTGTGCCTGGTCCCCCAGGGGCTTGGCCTCTTCGAGCTCTGCTGCTACCAGCAGCCATCAGGTTCTCATCTTTCAGATGAGCCAGAAGTCCAGAACACTACCTTCCCTTGTGAGCCTGTGCCCAAGTCCCATCTTTGCTACTGACATGCCCACCTTGCTGCTCTGGGCTGGGGCAGGGCAGTAGGCAAATCACAAACTGTCCTTCAGCTCCATTTTGGGGGCGCTCTGATCAGAATTTCTTCACCTGCACTTTTCTGCAGGGCACTGGAGACAGTGCTGACATTCTGAAGGGCAGGACCATCCTTGGGAGGGATCTGGTGCCTTTTGCTGGGTTGGTATGTGATACTGCTGCTGCCATGCCCTGAAGGGAAGAAGTTCCCTTCACGGGGTGATATTTGTATCCCCTGTACTGCTGCTCTGTAAATAAAGATTTGCTCTTGTGTATAGAAGGTGCCTGTGCAGGTGTTCGGAGAGCTGGGCAGAGTGCCTGGCCAATACTGGGCTGTGGGCAGAGCCCCCAGACTTCATGCAGAACCTGCAGGGCCAGTGAAAAGAGTTCCCTTCCGGTGGGATCCAGCATGCTTCTGCTTTGGTTGTTGTGCCAGCTGCACCTCAGGCACTAAGAAAGCCTCACAGGAAGGTTTTTCATTAAGATCAAGTGAGTGTAATGCCCTCCTGCCCAGCTGTGTGCTACGTGACTCAGCTCGGGCTCCAGGCGTGGGGTGGGATGATGATGTACTGTTTGCCCTGCTCTGAGTGGGCATCTGCTGTGCTGCATGCCAGCAGCTGAGGTCAGTGCTAAAGCTCTCCTGGCTTTCATGCCCAAAAACATAGATGAGTCAAGAATTTGACAATAGTAGCCACTGCACAGTGTGTGCATGTCTGTATCATGGATGTGTGCCCTGCAGCCCTCCAGCTTTATCTCCACCACAATCAGGTTTGCAGGGAGCCACAGCCCAGAATCTGCCCCACTAGTAGTTATGATAGCCACTGGGAGGGGCTCATTTCTTTGCACTACAATCCAGGGGAGATGGAGCCACAGGGAAGGCAGGCCCTGCTTCTGCAACAGAGTACTGTTCATGCCTGGGTACAGCTGTGCCACTCAGTTTGGATTGCTCACCCCTGTGTTTCTGCATAACCTCTGCTGGCAGCTTCCCCCAACCACGAGGCAGGTTTAAAGCTAAACAGGGGCTTACTTAGCATGCTGTGAAGTCAGCCTTTTAGTTGGAAGACTAGAAATGGTTACAAAAAGTAAATAAATTATAACATTAGTTTGTAGATTAAACCATACATTTAATTTCATAGTGCTAAAGCATCTCTCAGCTAGGTTCCCCTAGCATGGTGAAATACAAAAACTAAGACCTCTTCCAATGGGGAGGTCATGGTCACCCTTCTTGGCAGATAGCCCTTCCCCTCTATACAGGAATAAATTATGCAGCTCCAGACCTTTGTGTGCACAGCAGGCAGGGTGTAGTAGCAAGGTTAACAGCTCACTCGAGTCCAACCACAGAAGACACCCTGTTGTCTCTGGGCAACCTGAGAAGCCACTCTATCTGCTTCCCAGCTGGAGAGAGGCATATATTCCTGGACAGCTTGGTTGTGGGGAGATGCAAGTGCCCACTTGGTGAATGCCAGCAGGAGGGAGTTGTGTGCACGCACCCGACTGCTGCAGCACTCTGCCTACAGGACTGTACTATCTGTATTGCTGATGCCAGCGTCCTTTGCCATCGCAGAGAAGATGCCCTGCTTCCTGAGCAGCTCCTCAGGGCTGTCGTATTCCACAATCCGTCCAGCCTGCAGCACCATCACCCTAGTAGCAGGGAAAAAAGAAGGCCTGAGCTTCCAGGATCTGAGTTGGTAGCACTGCTGGCATCAGTGCTGCAGCCCCACTAACCCTCACTTCTCCTACAGCCATGTTATGTGGTTCACTACCTCTGCAGTGGTGAGGGCACAGCCCTCCTCCCTGTGCTGGTAGGGTGACATGTAACATTTCAGCAGCGAATGCCTCTATGGTCTGTTGCTGTAAAGAAGGATCCAAAAAAATGTTTCTCCCACAAAGGCACAACTACTGCATGACCATCCTTCCTATTGGTCTGCTCTCTTCTAACACCACTGTATATTACTGCCCCAGGCACTGCATCCACCCCTGTCCCTCTGGCTGCATCCTTGTTTCCCACTGCCAGCCACCTCTCACCCCATCCTAGGAATCCAGATCTCCATTCCCCTTGCCCCACAGTACTGTCCCATGGTACCTGTTGCTGTCCATGATGGTATGGAGGCGGTGGGCAATAGTAAGGACAGTGCAGTCAGCAAACTCGCTCCGTATCGTTGTCTGGATTAAATGATCAGTTTCCAGATCTACAGCTGCTGTTGCTTCATCCAGGATGAGGATCTTGGCTTTGCGGAGAAGGGCCCGGGCTAGGCACACCAGCTGCCTCTGCCCAACACTGGGATGAGATGAGAGTGTGAGTTACTAGCAGAGCTTGCAGAGCTTCTGCAAGCCTACTGTCACACACTGCCCTGACCCCAACACCGTGCTTGGCCTTCCACCCACTGATCATCTGCTACCCTGAGCACCACATCCCCTCAGCATCTTGCTCTCAGGGACACCACAGAGGGGTTGGCTCACACTGGCTCCCTAAGAGCCCTGACTCCTGGGCCATTTTCTCCCACCTTCACTTCCCAAAGGCTTCTGTGCCATCATCCCTGGACAGCCACTCTGCTGGAGGCTGCTGTTCCAGGCTGGTCCCTGGGACCAAGAGAAGGGAGGGGAACTGGGCATGTATCTGCTCCTCTGCTCACCTCAGGTTCTCCCCTCCTTCGCTCACAAGATGCAGCAGCCTCTCAGGAAGGTCTTGCACATATGTCTTCAGGTGAGCCAGCTCAAGAGCCTTCCAGATCTCCTCGTCTGAATACTCGTCAAAGGGGTCCAGGTTCATCCGCAGGGTTCCAGTAAAGAGCACAGGGTCCTGCCAGGGACAGCAGTGTTCAGCTACACCAGAGCCATCCAGCAGGGGCAATGGCTCCAGGCTCCCAAGTGTGGCCACACCCTGCCCACACTGCTGCCTGCATCTGGGCAGGGGAGGTGGTGACAGCATGCTCACATGCTTTTGGCATCTCTGCAGCACCCAGGGATGCACTGAGGGTAATGCATTGCCCAGGAAAGAGTCTACGGAGGCAACGCAGCAGTGGGATGTAGAAAGGTGGGGATCAGCTCACCTGGGGGATGATGGTGAGGTTCTTGCGCAGGTCATGGAGACCAATCGTTGCTATGTCCACCTCATCGATGATGATTGTCCCTCCAGCTGCCTCCAGCACCCGGAAGAGGCAGTTGGTGAGGGAGGATTTTCCAGCCCCGGTTCGGCCCACAACCCCAACCTGTGGAAGCAGCTTTTTAGACCAGCTGACAGGACTGAAGAAAACAGGGCAAATGCTCTCCATTTGGGTCTGGTGAGCCTTCCTGCACTAACCGTCTCCCAGACTGTCTGCTTTGGTCCCTTTCCTGCAGCTTGCGTCCCTAGGAGTCACATCCTATCACCATCCCTCCCCGGTGAAGCCAAGAGGAAGAAGCAACTTTAACACAGTGTGACTCTGGAAAAAGTGTAGTGAGGGCACAGGCACCTTCTCAGTGCTCCCAATATTGCAGGTGATCCCATGAAGAACCAGGTCCAGTTCAGGTCGGTAACGAACTTTGTAGTCAACAAACTGGATCTCGCCTTTGCTGGGCCAGCCAGGTGGTGGACGCTTTCGTGTCACCCACGGAGCCTGGAGGAGGGCACAGGAGCATTAGAGAAAGTTGCATTGTGCTGTGATGGCGAGAACCAAGCTGTGCAGTAGATGTTTGCCTGGACCCTGGTCTCCTCACCTCATTCTTCACCTTTGTGTACTCATGTACCCGTTCCACAGCCACAATGTTTGTCTCCAACTCTGAAGATGTACGCACCAGCCAGTTCAGTGTCTGGGTCACCTGCGTGGCAGAATCAGAGGATGCAGAGCATCGTGGGACCCAGGAATAAGAACTTCTAACCTCAGCTCAGGGACTCAGCCAGGGCACAAGCACCCCTGGCTTGGCCCCTAACTTTCCACTCTCCAAACACAGCCCACCTCTCTCCAGCCCTTCAAAAACTTTGCTGCAGCATCTCTGATCCACAGCAGGACTGTACCCTATTCACACTGGGATGTGCTCTTCCCTGGCTCTATAGCCACTCCCCAGGTGATGGGACACCCTGTGAATCAAAGCTAGTGGCAGGGCAGCATCCTGCAGCCAGCCCAGAGCTCCCAGGGACAGCCCTGTCCTGGAATAAAGAAATGCTTTCATTGACTCACATTGAGGGCAGAGGAGACAGAAAGACCCACAATGCCACCCTCTAAAGTGCCCTTTGAGATCACTGCTAGAAGTGCAGAGAAGAAGACCACCAGGCTCCCAACGAACTCCAGACGGATGGCCAGCCACCTGCACCAGGAGAGAACAGCTGAAGGGCAGTGGGAAAGGCAGAGACATCTGCCTGTGCCCAACACAGAGACCACCAATAAGAGCAGCACCCCACCAGCATCCCTCATACCCAGCTCTGAGCCCAGTGCTGTACACACAGTACATGTACCTACACAGAATGTCATTTGTGGCCAATTCTGCAAGCAGGTTCATTTTACCTGTCAGTCCATGTCTCACATGTCACGTTCTGTGCTGGTACTGCCATGTATCAGAGGAACCACAACTGTACAACCCTCACACACCCAAAATATCTACCAATAAGACATCATAACCAGAGAGTGCTCCCATCTCACTCTCACCTGGCCTGAAGCATCAGCCTCTTCCCAGAACCCACTTAGAGCATCTCAGCTCTTGACCACACAGCTCACCCTGCCCAGGCTCTGGGCACTTGGTAGGGAGCCACACTCTGGCTTTCAAAATAACCCTAATGTCTCGTTCCCACAGATGGTGCCCCTATCCTAAACTCCACCAGTTCCTACACAGATCTTCAATGCTGAGATCAACAGGGAGGACTGCAGCATCTCAGGGACCTCCCTCAGGACTCAGAAACCCCTCAGCAGTGATGCTGCAGGCTCACCTATTTGAGATTATCCAGGAATAAACACTTTTCTGATTTATGTCCATGGTGATCTCATTTTGCTTCAGGAACCGTTCTTGGTGTCCATAGGCCCGGATCACTGAAAGGCCTGACACTGTCTCACCAAAGTGGGAGTAGATGGGAGACCTGGTGACAGAGTCCAGACGCCGTAGCTGGCGTGACGTGGAGACATAGAAGCGCTGAAATGAGGGACCCAGTTTAGTTACCAACAGCAGCCACAAATATTAGCAGGGCAGAAGCTTCACTCAAGCCCCAGTTACTCACCAGCACAAAATAGTAAAAGATGCTCAAGGGAATGATAATGAGAGCGAAGAATGGAGTGGCCAGGGAAATCATGAGCAATGTGCTAATGATGGCCATGAAACAGGAGAGCCAGCTGCGGAAGGACATGGGAATGGTCTCATCTATTGTGAAGATGTCCTGGAGCATATAAAGTATAGAGTACCAGTCAGTGATCTCAGAGAGTGGGAGAAACCCAAAGGCCCCATACATACCAAATTCCTAAGCACTCATGTGTTATCACAGTGCCAGACACTTGTAAAAATGTTGGATAACCCTGAGTTGGTGTTATGGTCACAACCTCATTTAGGGCCACAGCTCTTAGCTTGGGAACAGCTGATTTAACAGAGAAAGTTCCTATAACATTCCCCTGTTGCACAGACCAGCTTTAGGAACTGCGTCTTCATCTGGACCCAGGATGCAGGGGCAGGAATTGAGACAGAGAGGGACAGGGATAACCCCAGCTCCATGCAGGTGCACTCAGGTCTCCAGCTGGTCCTCACCCATTTCCTAGCTGGGCAACACATACCCCCTTGTCTCAGAGTAAACTCAGCAGGTCTGTAGGCTTGATTTCAAGAGAAATATTTATTACCAAAAATCAAGAGATGGAGCCAAAGGGAGGAGTGGAGTAGCAGCACACTTGAAATTATCTGTCTGTATTTTCCCTCCTTTCTCATTTTGCTTTGTTCTATGAGCTTCACTTACATAGAAAAGATATATATTTTGCTAGAAGTCCATAACCAGAGGAACATCTCATTACGGCACATGAGCTCCATGCTCTGACCTCTCTTGGTAATCTATGGACCCTCTTCAGTATCTCCACATCCTTCTTGTCCAAACCAGGACACAATATGACAGTGTGACCTCCCTAGCACTGAGCAGAGATAACAACTTCCTGTGATTTGCTGGACACAGTCTCTCTAATATAGCCCAGGACGTGGTTTGCCTCACAGTCAGCCTTGCATCCACCATGCCCTTCTGGTTCCTTCCTGGCCATTATTTGGACTCAGCCATGCAGTGCTCAACAGGAGCAGGGTTATACCACTACTCAACACTTTCCAGACTTGCTGGAACAAACACCTTCTCCACGCTGGGGCTGTTCTCTTACCTTGGCAAACCTATTCACAATGCGGCCAGTTGGGGTCGTGTCAAAAAAGCTCATGGGCACACGCAGGATATTGCTGAGCAGCTGCTGATGCATAACCCGTGAGGCTCGCATGGCACCCTGAGCAGACAGCATGGTTGCGAAGAGCAGGAAGAGAGCTGCAAGGAGGGCACAGAGGGGTCATCACCAGCACATGCGACACTGGTCCCAGGCACCCTTTGGCTTTAAGGACAGACCAAGCAGCTCAAAGCCAGCCACTCTGCAGTGAGCCTCTGTGATAGTTCTGCATCCCACCACAGGGGAGGAATGCTAATCCTTTTGGAAAGCCTTGGGCCCTAGTACTAACTGATTCTAACTGATTAAGGACAGTGACCTTCAACCTAAGGGGCAACAAAGATTTCTTGGGGCAATTTATGCTGGCTTCAGATTGGTATCTGTTCCCTGTCCAGCCAGGAGCTGGAAGAAAGGCAGCAGCAGGCAAATGAGCACAGCACTGAGTCTCTTGCCCCTTGCTGCACTAGTGGCTGCAGGTCTTGCAAGTCATACCCCTTCTGGACCATGCAGCTGAGGTAAGCGGGATCCCTTGTCCTCCTACACTCACCTTGTGACACCCCCAGTGCCCCAAAGACACCAATCCGCAGGTCTCGCTGCTCCACAGGGTAGGTCTGGTTCAGGTAGTGCTGCGCATCGTCAGTCCAGGCACTGAGCCACAGGTTGGTCCCCACAAAGGCAACGTACTGTCCAACATAGCCCATGGCAATCCAAAAAGAATAGCACAAGCCAACAGCACGCAGGTACCGCAGGTACATGGAGAACTTCACCTGTGAACCAATTCAGCCCCATCACTACTGCCCAGAAAACCACAGCCAATGACAACCAGCACAGCCTTGGGACTCCCACCTTGCTGCCCACAGTGCTCCCCTCCACCACCTTGTCCACCAGTCCCAGGCAGCTCTGTCTCTTCATGTCTCTTGGCTGTGGTAGGGCCATAGCCAGCCCACAGCAGCTTCTCTGAGCCGCAGTCAGGGGCTGGTAGCACTGAGCCAGAGCAGCCAGTGCTTCATCCCTCCATCCTCCTCACCTTGCCAGTTTCCACAGCTTCTTTCTCGATCAGTTGCTGTCCCTTCACCTTCTCTGGGGGTGCCTTCTGGGTCTTTTTCCAGGAACTGGTGCTCTTTTTACTAAGGCTGCAGGGAGTTGATGGGCACCATTAGTCACGGGGTGTTAGATTGGTCCTAATCTCCTGGAAGTCCATGCCTATGCTACACTGGAGCCCTCTGAGAAATCACTTCCTAACTGGGGCAGCTTTGTATGAGCCTTGTGGAAGCTGTAGGCTTTTGCAGCCATGAAATCATAGCCCTCATCGCCAAAAGCAGAACCAATCAGCAGCACAAGTTTCAAGATCACAGAGTAAGGCTGTGACACACTAATGTGAATAAAGGCAAGATCAGATGCTCTTGACCCAGATCAGTTTGTGGTA
>NW_008686140.1:11357-18016 GCF_000695815.1 Acanthisitta chloris | reverse complement strand
GAATGC
Organism: Acanthisitta chloris; assembly: GCF_000695815.1. NCBI lineage: Eukaryota > Metazoa > Chordata > Aves > Passeriformes > Acanthisittidae > Acanthisitta > Acanthisitta chloris. The sequence continues at coordinate 18,010 of NW_008686140.1, read as the reverse complement.
TCTGGGAAGCCTCCAGACCTCTGTTTCTGAGGGAGCAGTGCATGGGACAGGGGAGAGAGCTGAGAGCTGAGGTCAAGTCCCACCTGCGTCTCAATTCTCTCTGATGGATGCTGGCCTCTCGCTTCAGGGTCATAGTCACCACATCATCAGAGCCCTCCTCCATGCAAGGCTCAACATCTTCATCACCCTGCTCTTCATCTCCAGCTGAAGCAACAGCTACAAGTACAGGAATAAGGGAAGGTAGGGTTAGGAACTGAGGAGAGAGCAGATCCCATACACAACACCCCTGCTGCACTCAGCTCCACCTCTCACCCCAGCCCCAGGCTGTGTCTTACCACTACACAGAACACCTCCAACCCTGCCGCAAGCCCAGTACAGCAGGAGGAGGAAGAAATCCACTGTGCTGGAGGGACAGCTGACAGATGACATAGGGCTAAAGGCCTGTGTGGAGGCAGTCCCTGCTGCTGACTTATCCCAGTACCACTGGGTGGAATTCAAGCACAGATTTGTGCTAGTTTACTAGGTGCAAGATCTGGTAGGTCGTATCACTCCAGTCAGGAGCATCAGTTTGAGCAGATGGAGTTGGCCTCTGTGAGGATGGACTGGGAATAGCCAGGCTGCAGCTGGACAATGGGGCTGAGCACAGGTAGGGTGAGCATTCGGTCAACCTGACACCACTCCTCCACATAGCACGGGGGACATGATAAAGATGAAATGTTATCCAGCAGCATGTTCAGAACAAACCAAACAATCTTTCTCACCCCAGCATCACTAAAATATGGTGTCTGTTGCCACATAAGATTTTGGAACCAAGAAACATAAATGAATCAAAAAGGGAGTAAAACAATCAGACAGTTCCTTTGTTGGCTGTTCAACACAATGCCTGGATGCATATCTTAGTCAGGAAGTCCTTATACTGCTGATTGCCAAAAGTTGGTAAGGATTCACAGCAGCCAGCATTGGTGTCCAGGCTAGATAGAGCCAGGTCAGACTGACAGATCAGGTCTTCATATCCCCAGGACACATGCACAGCCCCTCTAACTGCCACAGCCCCACTATGTTCCCAGTACCTGCGATATTTTCCTCAGAAACATCCTCCTCCTGGCTGCCATACAAGTTCAGGAACTGGGCAAAGGCCCCCTTGTTTGCAAGCAGGGTGCTGTAGGAGCCATACTCAGACACTGCTCCTGCTGCCAGCACCACGATGTTATCAACCTGGGGCAGGAAACTGATACTGTGCGTCACCAAGATCCGTGTCTGCAACAAAGTGGTTGCAGGGTAGTGATCATCAGAGCACCCCTCACCTCCCAGCCACGGACCAGCAGGCTCTCCATCCCCTGCTTTGGGACCTCTCTGTTTAGCAGTGCCTGGCCATGGGGACATGGCACATCCCTCTGAGGACCCATGAGGCCTCTCCTGACTGCTGCGGCCTCACGTGAAAGCCCTGCTCTGTCTTGAGCAAGCAACCTCAGATTTCCCTGGATAGTAAACACTGTGACAGTGCCATTCCTGCCTGGCTGGGTGGTGGGTAGGGGAGCATGGGTGCTCACCTTGTTTTGCAGCAGCCCTTTTGGCCCCAGCACATGCTCAAAGAGGTACTTGCCGACGTGAGCATCCACAGCAGACAGAGGGTCATCCAGGATGTAGATGTCTGCATTGCTGTACACTGCCCTGGCCAGGCTGACTCGCTGCTTCTGCCCCCCACTCAGGTTGATACCCTGAAAGGGAAAGACCTCTCTGGGCATGGGGCCGGCACAGAGCAACAGCTCTGTCCTCTGCTGCAGGCACTGTGGGAAACCCATAATGCCCAGGGCTGATACCTTCTCTCCAATCTCTGTCTGGTCACCTGCAGGCAGCAAATCCAGGTCTGGAAGGAGAGCACAGGCCTTGATGACCTCCTGATACCTGGCTTCATCCAGCTCTGACCCAAAAAGAATGTTGTCTTTCAGTGTGGCATTCTGGATCCAGGCCTGCTGAGGGACATAGGCCAGGGAGCCCTAGAAAGAGAAACACAAGAACAGCTGCTCTGTCAGAGCATCAGCTTGAGCACTGCCACTTCCTGCAGCCTGTCCTTGCCCTGAGACATCACTCCAGGACAGTCCTGCCCTGCTGCTTCTCTGCTGAGCTCCCAGGCAGCTTCACAGCCCAGTGCACCAGCCGGCTTCTCTCACCTGAATGTTGATGTGCCCCTTGATATTCTCCATTTCCCCAAGCATGGCTGACACCAGCGAAGATTTGCCTGAGCCCACAGCCCCCACCACGGCCACCAGGCTCCCAGGTGTGATGTCCAGGGTGACACTGCAAAGACATAAGTACTGAGGAAGCAGCACTGCCACGTTGCACACCAGCTCCTGCATGGGACCACCACAGAGCAGTGTCTCTGAGACACTCGTGTCCAGCAGCACTGTAAGAGGTGATTGCTATCCCCAGCTAACAACTCAGAAAGCCTCCCCAGCCATCTGCCCCCAATACAGCGCAGAGCACTCACTCTCTTATCGCAGCATTGCTGTCCTGCTCCCAGGCAAAGGTGGCCTCTGAGAAACGCACAGCACTGCCTGTCGGCAGAGAGACAACCCTCAGCACTGGGAAGACCCAGGGCTAAGCCAGACTGTGACCCACAGGGAGTAATCTGGAGGTTCACCTGCCTGGAATGGGGTTGTGGTGGATAGCTGAGGTGTCCAGGTCTTCTCCGCCCAGGTAGCGTTCCAGCCTCGCAGTCGACACTTTGGTCTGCCATGGCAGAATGGGGATGAGGATGGCACATGGGCATGGGGCACAGCTGGGTGGGCTGGCAGGAGCCCCAGATGCAGAGCACCACATCACACAGCCTCCACCCAAGCACTGGCCCCAACCACTGAGCCCCAAACCTGCGTCATGCATGTGAGTCCTATCCCACCCCACTGCCAGCAGAGTCTTGTGCACTGACCCCTGGGTGTCCATCACACACCTGAGCCCCATGTGCTCGTTTGGGCAGAGGTATCATAGGATCCCTCTGCTCTCCCTGCCCGATGTGAGGGCTCACCTGTACCAGGGTAGAGAGGACCAAGGGCAGCATGGCCATGGGGAAGCGCAGCACATTGAAAAGGGAGATGGCAGTAAAGGCCTTCTGTGCATCCAGTATGTTGTTCTCATCCACCAGCACGTAGACGGCAAAGCTGGCCAAGGAGACCTAGGACAGATAGCAAGGAAAACCACCATCAGTGTGGTTGTGTGCAGCCCAGACCCTCACGTTGCCCTAAGGCCTCAGCAGTGCCTTCCTGCTGGCCACCTGTTCCCCTCCTGCTTCTCTTCTCCTTTGGGCCCCATCTCACCAGCCTGATGGGACCCCCTTCCACCACAGCTCTCCTGCCAGCAGCTAGGACCATAATCTGCATCCCAGGCACCCATCAGCCAGCCCCTTCCTCACTGCAGGAGAACTCCAGGCAAGGTTCCCAATATTTCCCATCCCCTTGGTCACAGCTCAGCCCCAACTCAGAGAAAGGTGTAGCCCTCTCCAGGGCTGTTGTCACTCACCAGGAAGGGGGCACATGTGAACACAAAGATAGAGATTGACTGCAGATAACTGAAGTTCACCAAGTCCTTGAGCTCATGTGCCCGGACCTCATTAACTCGCTTCTCAAATGAAGGTTCCCAGGCAAAAAGCTTCAGGATCTGTGGGATGAGCACAGTGAGCAGATTCTGGCCTCATGGGAAGGCCTACCTCCACACTCAGCTCACTTATGGCCAGCACATCCATCACCAGCTCCTGGCTTGCTCAGAAGCCTGCTTGGCCACTGCATCTCCCCTCTTCTGTCCTGCCCTATGGCTTACAGCACTTCCCCACAGCATTCCCACTCTCAGTTTCAGCTTACAGGTCACTGCAGCCCCTCTGCCACCATGGCAGCAAGCTCACTACTACAGTCATACAAGAAACACCAAAAGACCTGTCTTGGTCCAGCTCCTCTCCAGCCAACCTTTCAAAAGATGAGGAAGCCCAGGGAATTGCAGAGACTGAGGCTTGGATACCCTAGATTCGCGGGTCCCAAGTTAGAATATAACGCTGGTACCGTAGGGTTACAGAGGTGTACTGTCCTCAAGTACAGTGCACCAAGAACAGAGGTGCAGCAGTTGCCCGGGGAGTGGCAACCCACTACTCACCTTGATTCCATTGAGGATTTCAGTCATTATTTTCATGCGTTCATCCTTGTTCTTCATGTTCCTCACCTACAAACAGAAGAGCCAGACATCACCTAAACCAGACAGCAGCTCACCCTTGGAAATACATCTGGGCTGCCACAGGGAAGGGAAGGATGGGCTCCAGAACCCAGAGAAGTTATCCTACAAAGCTGGACCTTGATTCCCTGTGGCTATGGAGAACCTGGGGAAAAACAACGCCCTGCTGTCAAGTAGAAGTTAAAGCTTAATCTTAGGGTTGGCAATATCTGGTTTTCAGACCTCAAGGCTGCGTCCAGTCTTGTTCAAGTTCAGCTGTGATGGTAGAACAGATCTTGCATGCTTCCTGCTCATCACAGCTGATCACACCCAGCTCTGGCTAGAGACACCCCCATCCCAAGTGAGATCAACTTCCTAGGCTGGGAAAGGTCCACATCATAACAGCAAAGGGTAGAGGCATACGGGAAATGAAGGAGGGGAATGACAGTGGGCCCCAGGACTGGGAGACCAGGGATGATCTTGCACTGACCTGAATGTTTTTGGCCTTGGCAACCAGGAACGCATTTATGGGGATGAGCAGCACCATGACTGCAATGCCAGCCAAGACAGAGGGGCCCAGCTCACCCCAAAGGAAGACAATGGACAGGATAATTTGCAGGGGTGATGACCACAGTTGGTGAACAAAGTTGGCCATGTCCATGAACCTCTGGGCGTCAGCTGACATCAGATTCACAGTCTCTCCCACTGTTGACTCCTTGCGGGTGGCACTAGACATGGTGAGCGACTGGAAAGAGAAAGCATAGTCACCACAAGCTGGTCTGGGAGCAGCCTGGCTGCCAGCAGCCTGGCACAGAGCAGGAAATTAGCAGGCCAGACTGAAACTGCTCCGGGATTTGCTCCTGGTGCCTCTCTGCTGGCTTCAGGTGGTCCCTTCACTGCCTGCACACCAGGAGCCACTGGATGCTGGTTACAACCAGAAACACATCCCCATGCAGGAATCCTAGTGGCAACTGCCTTAGATGTTGCATTGCTCTGAAGAAAAACCTCCCCTGACCCCTGGTAGCTGCCAAATACATGGCTGCAGCACCCAGGTCCCAAGCAGAACTAGGACCCAACGGTGTCCCCAGTGCTAGGTGGGTGTACCACAAACCAAGCTCTCCCTGTGCCTTCCTGAAAAGTAAAGTGCATATACCCCAGTCGCCCCAGGTTGATGGGGCAGGCAAAAGACAATTATACCCACAGCCCAACTTGAAGGAAGCCAGTGGGGGTGATGACAGGACCATACGCACCTTCTTGTAGATGGCAGCAATGAGACTGGCACGCACGTTTATGCCAAGCTGGAAGCACAAGCTGAAGTACTGCTGCAGGCAGAGGGACTGGATCACTGCCGTCAGGAAGAGCAGGATGGCATACAGATAGCCTTGCCAGGCAAAGGACTCCTCATCCGACACAAAGGCAATCAACAGCCTGGAGGGTAAAGAAGCCCATGAGACCCTCACCCTACCAACAGACCCAAGGAGGATGCTCCACATGAATGCAGGGAGAGCATCCTCATGAGAGTGATGACTGAGACCTGGCCCCAGAGAGCTGGCTCAATACTCAGCAAGCTGAGGACCCTCATTCGGCTGGGTGTCCTGTTCTGCCAGAGACACTGCATTTCACACACAGCAGAGGGTCACTAAGGTCAGATCATCCACAGAGACTGTGTCACTGTTGGGCTGAGCTGGAATGGCTCATGGAGGGCCCCAAAGAACAGCCAGGACTGTCTCCAAGTAGGGAGCAGGACTGCATAACAGAGGATGCAGGGATCAAGATATTACCCATAAGAGCTCAGATCAGTTTTTCATTAAACTGTAACCAAACATTCTCCCACCTTTGCTGAGGACACAAAACATTCCCAAAGTCTGGGGCTGGGAGGGGCACACATACGGAGATGGTAGGGTTGGATACAGTGCACACAGGGAAGTGGTAGGGCTGTGTGCAAAGCCAGGACAGAGCATGGTCAGGGACAGAGAGAAAAGACTCACTTCAGCAGCTGGGGGCTGACAAACACCAGTCCATCATGCACCACCTTAAACGCCACCGCTAGCACGAGGTTCTGCCAGAAGGTCTTGCACAGGGTTTTCACCAACCAGCCCCTGGGATAATCCTTGTGAGGACCAGAATCCCCTTTGTCTCCCTTCTTCTTCTTTGGCTGCTTCTCTTCCTGAAAAAAGATCACACAGAAGTGAAGGAGCCGTTTGTGCAGGCTTCCTGCACCTGGATGCTTCCAGGCCAGCAACACAGACCCCAGATAAGGTATCCTGAATGAAGCCTTAGCTTTACTTCCTGTCACATTCCCTCTCACTCATCGCTGCTCGTGTCATACACACCCAGTACTTACACCTCTCTCGTGTGACAAAGGCAATTGTTGCAAACCCCAAACCAGCCTGAACCTCTCAGGCCAAAAATCAGGCACCTCAGGAAGAACCTGAGACCAGGGGTGATCATGGAGTGATGTT
>NW_008686140.1:257-11337 GCF_000695815.1 Acanthisitta chloris | reverse complement strand
GGAAAGACAGAGATAAGGGAGCTGCTTGTACTGCAGACTTGAGGATGGTTCCTGTCCTTCTGTAGGGCAGAAGGATGGAGACTTTCTTGGTCTCCATCTTGGGGATCTACCGAGGACATGGAACACCCTGTCATGGGTTCCCCATCTTTGTCCATGGCCCTGCAGAATCAAAGAGGGGAAAATCCAGCAAAGGGGGCTGCAGGGAGGTGGGATGACCCTACTCTCTGAGGCTGAACCTGGATCTCTGAGTCCCATACAAGGCCAAGAGTAGGAATGGATTTACCAGCACCAGGACGTCTTGGCTCTGGGCCTTGCTGATGTTCCCAATGTCTGGGTCACCTTCTCGGCGTCTTTTCTTGCGTTTCCGTTTCTCCAGTTCTCCTTGGGCCTTCTGCACTGCAATCTTCATGTTCTTCTCCAAAGCAGCATACATAGCCTGTGTCTTGTCCTTATCTTTCAATTCCCAGATATCCTCTACCTCCAAAGGCTTGCGATAGCCCTTGAAAACAATGCTGTGGGGCACAGAAATCTCTCACCAAGTTTTCCACATGACATTTGTTGGAGAGTCCCTGCTGAAAATGCAGAGCCTTCACACCCAGCCTGGCCCAGGCCCAGGCTGCACAGACTTCACCCAATGTGGTGCCTCTTGTGACTAACTCCAAGCAGCCTGTGCTGCTGGCTCCCCCAAAGAGGGCTGGGCCAGCCCTGAAGCACCCCTGCATTTTGCCAGCCCAACCTCCCCAGAGCCCTGCTCACCTGGTGTACCATTCAAAGGTGATGGAGCTCAGGAAGGAAGCTGTCACCTCTGGGTTCTGTGATACAAAGCAAAGCGGGTACCAAGAGATCATTGATGCTGAGGGGTGGTGTTGACAAGAGTTGGTTCAGCACCCCCCAGCCATTAAGGGGCCCCAGAAATTTCAAACTGTGGCAGCTCCAGCCCCAGGAACCCCATCTCACAGCCAGCAGCAGCCCCCCTTGGACACACATGCAGATGCCCCAGGCTGCAGGCTCCTGTTCTCACCGTGTCCTGTACTGAAGCCCTCAGGTCTTCCCTCCCACGGGGGCCAGGAGGATTCTCTGCATGGCGCCTGCCCTACCCCACACAATGTTCAGGATGTGGTAGCCCAAGCCCACTCCCACACAGTCCTCACACCTTCTTCCTGATTTCCTCTGTTTCTGGGGCAATGTCTGAGAAACCTGAGACAATGAAGAGCAGCAGTTGGAGCCCATAGGAGATGAAGAAAAGGATAAACCGTGGCAGGTCAGAGATTGGTTCCTGCAGAAATAGAAAGTCCAGGGTTACTGTTGGGGCTTGTCTCCAGGCCAGCTGATACACAGAGACAAGATCCATCCCCACGACAGTGAACATGGCTGAACACAACTGAGCAGTGCAAAAGCTGCTCTGGGTCCTGGGTCAGTTTCCCTTTGCCATCCCTCCCTAATTCTCCCTGACCTCCCCCCATAGGTCCATAACAGGAAAAGTTGGTCCTGGAGAGCTAGCTTATGCCTCCCAAAAGAGAGAGGATGAATTCAAACAGCAATTCCTTCTTGGGTCTTTTCTGGTTCCCCAAGGTCCCAAGGGGCAGCTGGAGCCTCAGTGATATCACCAAGCTTGTCAAGGGATCAGTATGAAGGAACTTTCTTTGGGGATGGAACAGGACCATAGGGAAGCACAGTGCTTCCTGACAAACCAAACCTGCAGGACTCTCCGGACAAGTGACTGGAACGGCAGTATCCCACAGAGCAGGGACAGTGTCTGGAAGCAGAAAAGTATCCCCGAGTCTCTGCGCAAGCATAAGCGCCGTGCATCGTGGATCAGCAGGACCAGGAACTGGGGGAAGGAAGATCAGTCAGAGGTTCAGGTGGAGCTGCAGGACTAGGTCTGGGCTCTAAAAAGTGCCTTCAGAGCACGTGCCCTAGGATGCCAGCATATGTGATCTGCTGGGATTCACTGCCTTGAATACACCGAGCTCTCGGTGCCTGAGCTCACTGCCAACCCTACCTAAGCTTCAGAGTCAAGTGCATAGGGCAAAGGTTTATTTCAGGAAGACATAAGATCAGGTCTGAAGGTACCCTGCCACTACAACAGTGTCTCTTTTTAGCTGTTCTCACTCCAGTTTCTCAGGCATGCCCAGCCACGAGGAGTCATACCATGTTTTCTACATATTGCCTCCAGACCTGGAACTAAACCCAAATCAGATTCCAGCAGTGCAGACTGTATAGGCAGTCCCCGTGCCTTATCATCTCACATGGACTCTGCATGTGAAACTAAATTATGTGACAAAATGTGAAGGACAGCAAATGGGAGTGTTACTTGTGCTTTTAAGTGTAGCTCCTGAGCACTTTGGCTTTGTTAAGACCGTTAGAATATCTCATGTCCCACACAAGATGTCTGCAACTTCCACACACATATTCCATGAAGCTAATATCCTTTATGTCCTCAGCTTTCTCCTCTGCCTGGACATCCTGTGGTACTTCATGACTCTCTGCACAAAACCGAGCAGCAACCCATGGGAAGCTATGAGACATCACAGCAGCATCTGATCTGATGTTCACGCTGTGCAATCAGTCTTGTGAAACCCAAACTGCTGCCAGTAAGGTTTCTGTCACCAAGTTCAGCTACACTCACAGGCATAGAACCTATCCCAGTTTTAAGGATAAAAGCAGGGAGCACTCTACAACCAGACACCTGCACTCAATGTACTGCCCTTATGCACCACCCACACGTGTTCAGGGCTAGTCCCTACTCAATTTCCAGGCTATACTTCCCTTGTGGACACAGCTTCCCAATGATCTCTGTGTCTCACACCATGTCTCTTTGGTGACACACAGCACATTCACCAGCAGATCCCTTACCCAGGTGGCTATGTACAGGCTGGGGTTTGTGAACTGCACAGCTGGCAGGGGTTCCAGTATTGTGTCCTCTAGCAATGCCAGGCCCAACTCCACCACTGCTGCCAGTATCAGCAAGACAGTCAGCACCTGTGGGAAAAGGGTGGCAGATGTGAGGGGAGAACCAGCACACAGTGGACACTGAGAGCCATTGGGAGACAAGACAGTTTGGCATAAAAGCACTGTGTTCCACAAACGGTTACACCCTTTTCAATCCAAACATGGCCTGGGAGAGCTTTCATTCCTGTAAAGCTCCCACAGTTTCACAGAACTGTCATCATTTTAAGTTTGGAGGATAACAGCCTACAACATGAGAGGACCCAGTACACACTCTGCCCTCCCTCCCAGTGCATCCCAGTCCTGTTATACCCTCTGTCCCATATATGCCTCATCTTGGACCTTCCTTTATGTTTCTGTCCCAGATGGTGACCTATCCTATTGCTCCTCCTCTCCTGCATTTCTCATCTCTCCATCCCACACCTGACTCCAGCCCAGAGGATTTCCACTCAAACCACCTCCATCCCAGGCTGCTCCATCTGTGCCCCCTCATCCTCACTCTACCTGTTTGATGATGTAGAGTTTGGTCATAGATGATTTCTTGGCTCTGGATTTGCACATGGGCAGGAGCTGCCATGGAGCCAAAATCCAGAAGAAGCCAAGGGGGATCCAGACCAGCACAGTCTGCTGGAAGCACACGGGCAGGTCAGCATCCGGACGAGCAAGGTAGGAATCATTCTGGAGGCAGCAAGGATAGACAACCAAGTCACTTGGGGTGGTTTGACTCTCACCTGGCTCACAGCACAAGAGCCAGCACTACTACAGATCCTACCTATCCTGCACCCCACTGTCATCACCCATCCTCCTGGCTGAGCATTTCAGCACTCAGCCAAGGTCCAAGGTGATGCTCCTCTCCCCATCTATCTGCCTGAACCTGGGATGGCCTCCCCCCACCCCAGCCCTTGCTGGAGTCTAGCCAGCTGAAGCAGCTGGAACCAAGTCATTCCCCAGAGGTCCATGCAAGGTGTCCTGTGTTCCCAGCTGGGTTAAAACAGGAAAGGACTCACTCACGGAGCTGTCATTGCATCTCTTTCCCATTAATACCATGCAGGCAGTGCACAGTGCTCAGTGCCTTAGCAGTCCTGGGTATTTACCAGAACCTCTGCTGACTGCTAGCAGTTGGGTCCTACCGGCAGGAGAAGCTGCGAGCCTTGGGATCTACTGCTCTCCCCCTCTACTGAGTGTCCTACCCCGAGAACAGGCAATGGGGATGATGCAGGCACTCACCCAAAAGACAGAGCCACAGAATTCATCCAGGGCTGCTGACATGGCTCAGAGAAGAGGCAGCAGCTCCTTCCTCTCGCTCTGCCCAGCTGTAAGTCCTTGGATGCTTGGGATAAAAGTCCCCACACACCCTCAAGTGGTGTTGGGACAAAATCCCTGATGACATGCCGTTATTAATTAACCTGGTGCAATTGCACAACACCACAAACTAAAGCAGTGACCAAAAGGGCTTTGGAAACTGCATGGGCTCAGGGGAACGGAGGAAAGGAAGACTCAAGAAAGAGATCAAAGGGGAGATGCAGAGAGTCAGAGTCACTGCAGGACACCTCAGACATTGCTCAGAAACCACAGCCTTCATCACTGCACAACGACAGGCTTGTATGGACCCACTAAAGACACTACTTCAGTGCAACAGACCTCTCCTGCCAAAACAAGCCTTCTGAATGCTGCCAAAAAGTCCAGCAATGGCTGGTCCCACAGGAGCCAAAGGAGGCAGTAGCCTTTTTCTCACGTGCCACCCAGCAAGAAGGCGCACAACACCACCCATGCCCCATACCTAGGAATTTGCAGCATATGAGCTGACTACATGCTGCACTGGTCTGAGTCCCCAGGATCCAGGTTCCTTTTACCAGCTTCTGGCCTGCAGAGTCTGGAGACTTTCTGAGCTATTCCATTTGCTTCTCCCTTTCCCACATTTCCACATTGTCTGCATGTTATGGTAGGTGATTGGCCACAAAACCCAAAAGAGACTTTGAATCTTCATTTTAAGGCAAACCCCATCATCTGAAACAGACAGAAGACCATTCCTGAGGAGAGTGACTGCCACTAAATCATCACTCTTCTGCTTAGAAAGGTAGAAGCGTGACAGGGACAGGTGGGGATGGTGCTACTGTAAGGCTGGCACAGGATATGGCTTATCATGTGTACTCTCAGGGAACAGTAGATAAAAGGGGACAGTACGATGACTGCAATAATCCTGCTGTCTCATTTTTCATGGAGTTAGTAGATAACTCAGAAGTCAAGGGTGACACAATGAGTAATTGCTCAGGAACCATCAATACCAGAGAAAGGCTCAATGTCCAACTTATTGGTTAATTATTACAGGTTTGTCTGAATAAATACATGTTTTTGTAAATAAAGCTACTCCTAGTGCCAGGTCCTCCAGGCCACAACCAATACGCTGCTGGTGAGAGCAGCAACCTGATGCAACGCATAAGAAACAAGTGAATGGAGCAGTCACTTCCTCAGCCCTTCTCCAGCCAGACTGCTGACATGACTCCTGTTTCTGCCCAGGTGTCCTCCAACCTTGCTCATACCCACCTGCTTGTGACACCCTGTCCCATCACTTCTCTGTTTTCAGTGCATATCACAGCCCATCCCCACCCCGTCTTTGGTCTCTCATTAAGAGCAGAAATGTTGCCCTCAGCACAGGGTGCCAGCTCTCTTTGATGTTCAAAGCAAGCACACCCTCACTTTCTCTACCCTCCTACCTGGGACATGCTCCTGCTAAATACCCACATAGCCACCACAGTCCTTCAGCTCCTTCCATAAAGCTTCCTTCACTAAAATAGCCAGAAAATGTTCACTGGGACCAAGCTAATCAAAGCAGTAGCACCTCTTTAGCTGGTAAAAATCACACCATTTCCCTGTCCTCCCCTGCCTTTATTCATCTGTTGTCCAGCACCTTATAACTTTTTGAAACTAGACATTGATTCATGCCTGTCTCACACAGGGTCTGGTGCAGGACAAAGGCTTCTGCCAGGCAACCTACAAATCAGTCCAGCCCTCCCTGCTCCTCTCTTCTCTGAAGGGTTTGTTTCTCCGCTCTGTCACACTATAACCTCATGTGAGTACAAAAGCCTTTTTTTTTTTTTTTTTTTTAAAAACTTTACACAGAGGCAATAACCAGGCTCTTGTGTTTATGATGCTGGGGAGGCTGTGTCAGCAGAATGTTCATCTAAATTGAACTGATCATCTTAAGCATGACCATGACTCATGAAATCTCACAACATAAGCCATGAACTCTTAAATCAGGTATTCTGAACTATATTGACCTCAACCACAAATTTAATCATTTCTTCTTCCAAGTTTGGACCCCTCCTATTGCCTCCAAGTCTGTCAGTGCTGCCACCAGCACTATGCAGTCATTCCCTCCCCAGCTCCTATGTTAGAACTACCACTTACACTCCCAAGGTGTGTTTTGGGAGACACTGATACCCCCAGATAGATCCATGTGAAAAGGTGGATGCACCCTTTGAGCTGAAGATAGGCAGTTAGTCTTGATGATAGGTTTTCAAGGACCTGATTCTGTTTAAGGTGACAAAGGTGCTTCCACTTTGTCAAGTATCACATTTTTGCTGTACATCCTTGGGCTGTAAGCTACTGCCAAGACGGGGAGAAAAATCTGAACCCTGCATTTGCTTCCTAAGGTCTACTATCTCTGCTGTCAGAGGGATTCTCTTCAGCTTTGTGATCTTTTACAGAAGAGCAGCCAGCAAGAATAAAGGTGCCTTACTTCTGGATCTCTACTCTCTTCACGGACCACTCTGATGCCGTTCAAATCCTTCATTGGGTACTTTGCGAAGTAACTGAAATGAGTTTAAGGCTTCAATCCTGACTAGACATCAATGACCCAACAGGCACTTTCCCCAAGCACTTGTCTGCAGAACAAGCAGTTTGTGCTTCAAGTTGCTTCATGTTTCCATTAGAAAAAGCACCTTGTCTTCCCAAGAAGTCATCATAGGCCCATCCCACCCAAAGCACTGAGGGCTCACAGCCCAGGCTGCCTTACAGCCACCTCACCTACTCAGTCAGGAAGTTAGAAGCTCCTTCCCATTAGAAGTTAATGAGCTCATTGCCTGTACATATAAATGTGCTTCTCTCTACTTAGCAGCTTCTGCATTGGTAATCCCCAGCTATCACACAGGCTGACCACAGCAGGCCTTGTTTTCCAGCTGTGGCTATGACATTTTTCTCACAGGCATTCTGGATGTGACTCTCTTCTCCTCTGGTGCAGTAGGTGCCTGATTAATTCAGGCTATGCAACATGGATCACAGTCTTACCTAAAAATATAAATACATTTTAAAAAAGCACAGCAAGAGGGGGGCAGCTGCAGTGTTTATTTGACAATCACATGCAGTGCTATACAATTCAGTCCCCCTACTTGCTCAGCTCCCTTCCTCCCAAATACTGCCAAACAGCTTGTGGCTGAAACATCTGGGAATGAGTCTTTTTATTTAAAATGGCCAACGTAAGTTTCCAGGCCAAGGAGTGGTCATTCAGGAGAAGCCAAGGGAAGACGTGTCAGGCTTCATCACCTAGTGCACATCCTCTGCAGCCTGAGGACGGAAACAGTACCCATGTGTCCATGTGGCAGGGAAGACCCTGGAGTCTCGGCGTTCCTGTCCCAGCACAGGGACACACACTACAGAATGTTCTTTGCAATTGCGTTCAGGGTCCTCACTTTGGCCACATCTGCCACCTTTATGGAGTATTCAGGGGCAGAGAAGGATGCTCCCATGGCAACATTTGGATTTCTGTCAAAAAAAACAATGATTACTATCTGCATGTGATACAGATGAGCAAGACGCACCAAGAAAAATCCCTATCTTCCCTAGTCTCAGCAGAGGCCAGAGAACCTGCTGGTGCCACCCAAACCAAAGGTGGGATAGTAACAACAAGAACAATGCTCCAAAGGCAAGAAACAACATCAGCAGAAACCCAGTGCAGACCTATGGACAAATATAACCCACTCCTTGCTCATTCCTCAGAGGCCCATCCCACCAGCTCCCCAAATCCTACGTGTTTGTGTTAAAAGGCAGCTACACCAGAATCTCCCTTCCTGAGTGCCACACCAAGTGCACTCACAACTCCTAGGGTGGCAGTAGCAGGAGAAATACCCCACGGATCTGGTTCTGCATGGAGCTCATGTCAGGATGATAAGCACTGCTGGATCCATACACTGCAGAATACAGAGCCAGACACCATGATCTCAAACACAAAAGTGCAATTAGCACCCAGGAAGCTGTTTGAAATTTATGTCTGTCCTACAGACTCATGTTCACATTCATCTTGCTTTTCCCTTGTACAATTCTGCCAAAAAATAAACACAAATAATCGGTTACCTGAACTTCATCCCTGAGTCCCGGGCTGAGCGAGCAGAGCAGTGGAACTCAGAAGCAGTGGAGCCTTCCAGAATCCTCTGCAGGTTGCGTTCCGTGATGCCACCTCCTGGTGGGAACAAGCCCAAAGTCACACACCGAGCAGATCTCACTGTCCCAGACCTGACAACACCTCAGGACCTGCCCCCTAAGGGAGAAGAGCCATATACACTGAAAGAAAAATATAGCCCTTGGGACAATGGAGACCCAGGCACATGAAAAGAAATAGAAAAGCCTTGGCTCATGTTCTCCCACAGATCTAGAGCTGTGCCCAAATCCTGCAGTGAGCAGTAGCCACAGGGCTCTACCCTCCCCAGCTGGCTGTGTGGCCTTTACTCACACCAGGGTAGGAACTGCTCCTCCTTGGCACCTGGTTCAGAGAACAGATCCCAGGGCAAGAGGCTAGGAAGGAAGGACTAGGGAATGCAGGACCTGGTACAGATGACAAAAAAACATTACCTGGCACTACCACAATTCTGCCCTTTGCCTGAAAGAAAAGTAACAAGTTACTGGTACTGCTCAGTGCCACATCCACATGTGCATTTCCCGGTCAGCAAAGAAACCTCACATGCAACCCTTTCCATAAGCTTATGCATGTCACCATGCTCTACAATTCATGCACACTCACCCATCTTTTCTCTAATGTTCATGTTTTACCAGGAAAAGTGGAAAAGAATTTGCAGCCACAGCTAAGACACCTGTCACCATTTCCTCCCACCCCTCTCTCTCACCTGGCTACCTCTCAGGTATACCTGCTCCATTTTCTGAAGGGGAACTGTGACACCCAGCAGGGACCTCGCTTTGCTGTTTGTGTGGGCTTATCACATCAGCTGCTGAAACCAACTCTCCTCTCAGTCCAGGAGCAAGAACAACCCAACCAAGGGGTTTGCTGGCTGTGGGAGACTTCAGGGCCCAGCCCACAAAGACTTGGGAAAACAGATTAAAGCCAAGCAAGGAGGGAGAGCAAGCGCTCCTTAACAGAAGTTCCCTCATGGAGCTGCTCCAGGCAATGCCCAGGTAGCAGCCACAGTAACCCATGGGAGCACAGCAAGCACTTACCTGTTCTGCAAGCCTCTTAATCAAGGACAATCCTTCCAGTGCTGAGCTGTCACAGCCACTTGTCAACACCCGCTCAAACCCCAGAGAAATCAGGGTCTCCAGTGCCACCAGAGGGTCGTGCACCATGTCGAAGGCTGAGAGACCAGAACAAGAGCTCAGAAATCACTCAGCTCATCCTGCTCAAGCCCTGTTCCACAGCCAGCCCAGGAGCCCAGAAGACAGTAAGAAGGGTCCTGCACACAGCTGGCCACTCCCACTGGAGCCGCAGCTCCTGACTGTAACATTCCCCCTGAAGCTGTACCAGGGCCACCATTCTCAGCCCCTCACACACCTCCTCTCTCACAGAGCAATTACACAGCTCCCAAGCCTGAACCCCCTGACCTTTCCCCTCCTGGGGGAACAGCACAGCCTGCAGAGCTTTTCCCTTCCACAGAGTAACTAAAGTACATCAAGCTCAGCTCCCTCCCAGCCCCACTTTCTCTGGGCAGAAGGGCAGGGGCTAGTCCCTGCCAGGGCCACTGTCCCTGGTGACTCACCTCGGTGAAATGTCACAGGCAGGGGACGGCACACCGCTGCAAAAAGAAGACATATGGTCAGTCAGGGATGGTACAGAGAGCCTTGTGCTAGAACCAGAGAACTACATTTCATGAAAGAGGGCAAAGGCTTCTCAAGCCATTCCTAGGGAGCTCAGAAGTGTTCCAGTACTTGCTGGGAACACTGAAGTGGCTGCTGTTTGGCCAGGCTCTTTGGTGGGGAAGATTCATACTGCCCTTTGAGAAAGCAACAAATGTTTTTATTGATGGGTAGCATCAAAATCCCTCATTCCCACCAGAGACATCATTCTCTGCTGGAAGGAAGGAGGGAAGTTGTATCATCTGCCTGGAGAAAAGACAGGACTATTACTCTATGAACACAGGAGAGCTGATTTTTGTGATTTCTTTCACTACCTACAATTTCTGTTCTTGGACCACAACAAACTTCACCAGTGCTGCTCTATTCACTGTGCAAAACCTATTTATTTCTACGAAGAGATCCACGTGCCCCCTGCCCACAAAACACTGGTTCCAGCAGAGCACCTCATTGGTCTAGTGGAGCCAAGTCCTGTCAAGACCATTTTCTTTTGCTGCATTCCTTACAGTACATTCATCTTCATATGAGAATCTCAGCACCACACCACCAGGAAAAGACTTGGCCTTCTCTAGCCTTGACTGTAGCTCACAGCAAAGATGCAGAGAGGGAGAGAATTTGCTTCCTCACATCCATGGCCTGGACTAACAACCTCCCACTGCAGCTTCAGTAGTTTCTTATATCTTTCCACCTCTCTCGTTATCTTTTCTTACTGGGTGTGTTATGGAAAAGAACAAAGACAAATTGTCAACTACCCACAAGGCTAAAGTCCAGGAGACCCATATCCCAGCCACCTGCAGCACGAACATAAGGAAAAGAACAAAGGGCAAAGAAAACAAAAATGGGAAAGAATCCAGCAGTTTAATGTCCCAAAGCAGCTCACCATAAGCCTTCTTAGACCCTGCTGCTACATCCCAGGTGGCCTCATGCTCTGTGTGAACAGCTTGGGGCCCTTGGTGTGCAAAGTTTCTGAACTCACACGTATGGCAGCAAATGAAATCGAGAGGGTAGAAAAATATACACAGAGAGAATGCACAAACCAAAGCAGTCTGTGCAGCTC
>NW_008686140.1:0-239 GCF_000695815.1 Acanthisitta chloris | reverse complement strand
AGCAGCCCCGCAGTCCAGCCACAGCACAGCTGCTGAGCCACGCTCACCCAGCAGCGCCGTGCAGAGCTCCGTGTCGATGCGCCCGTCCTCGGTGAGGGCCCCGAACACCAGCCCATCCGCGCCGTGCAGCTTGGCCAGGCGGATGTCGGCCTTCATCACCTCCACCTCCCGGTCCGAGTACAGAAAGTCGCCGCCGCGGGGCCGGATCATGACGAACACCGGGACCCGCACGCACTGCT
>NW_008686139.1:0-624 GCF_000695815.1 Acanthisitta chloris | reverse complement strand
TCTCTGCGGGGCTGGTCCAGCTGAGCCCCGGAGAGCAGCAGTGCCCCCGGCGCCGCGCGGGCAGGGCAGTAGGAGGGCCCTGCCTCGGTTAACGCTCATCGCTGACAATAAACGGTCCTTGGTCCCGTGTACAGTGTCTGTGTCCCGGGTCTGTGTGCCATGTCCATCATGTGTCCCTGTCTGTGTCCTGTGTCCATGTCCCATGTCTCCATCCCTGCCTGTGGTTCCCTGTCCATGTCCTATGTCATGTGTCCCATGTTCCTGGCCTATGTCCCTGTCCATGTCCTTTGTCCCTGTCTGTGCATTTGGTTTGTTCATGTCCCCTGTCTTCTGTCTCTGATCCTGTGTCCTATGTCTGTGTCCCTGTCCTGTGTCTATGTCCCACGTGCCAGCCTCTGCCTGTGGTCCCGTGTCCCATGTCCCTGTCCCTGTCCTGTGTCCCTCGTCTACATCCTCTGTCCTGTGTCTTTGATCCTATGCCCCATGTCTGTGTCCCTATCCTGTGTCTGTGTCCGTCCTGTGGCCATGTCCCTGGCTCCGTGTCGGTGGTCCTGTGCCCCATGTCACTGCTGGTGTCCCTGTGCCGGCCGTGGCGGGAGGTTACCCTGGGGGCGTGACCCGCTG
>NW_008686138.1:363-958 GCF_000695815.1 Acanthisitta chloris | reverse complement strand
GTCTTCCCTTTGCCTTACCTCGGGGAAACCGATCCCTTAAAGGCCGCCGGGCTTCCCGTGGGGGCCACTGACTCGCTGCTGAGCTCCCCGGAGAAGGCCAGGGCTTTCCTGCCTCCCACCTCAGCACCTTACTCCTTACTTGACCCCAGCCAGTTCAGCTCCAGCGCCATTCAGAAGATGACTGAGGTTCCTCACACCTTAGCCACCAGCACCCTGCCCTATGCCTCCACCTTGGGATACCAGAACGGGGCGTTCGGCAGCTTGAGCTGCCCCAGCCAACACACCCACACTCACCCCTCGCCAACTAACCCGGGCTATGTCGTGCCATGTAACTGTACCGCTTGGTCGGCTTCCAGTTTGCAACCTCCAGTTGCCTACATATTATTCCCAGGCATGACCAAGACTGGGATAGATCCCTATTCTTCAGCACATGCGACTGCCATGTAACACCCACCCACCCACAGCCCCACAGGCGTGTGTGTGCGTGTGTTCCCCACCCCGGGTGGCAGCTGCGACTGGGATTCCTTCGTGTGTGCATGTACATAAAAGCTGCAGGAGCAAAAAAAAAAAAAAAAAAAAAAAGCCACCCCAACCA
>NW_008686138.1:0-290 GCF_000695815.1 Acanthisitta chloris | reverse complement strand
TTGGCCCCAGGCTCGGGGGGGATCTACAATCGCGGGGGCAGATAGGAGCTCGGCACTTGTAAGAGTTGTAAATGTGTTTAAAAACAAAAAGGAAAGCGAACCTTGAACTACCCTTTCGGGACAAAGCGGGGGAGAAAAAGAGGAAAAGCGAAAAAAAGAAAAAAAAAGAGAGAGAGGCGGTTTCGATTTTTATTTATTCTCTTAATGTCTCTGAGTTCTCCAGGGTCTCATGTCACTTGGACTTGACTTTGGGAAGTCCCGGTCTTACTCTGATTTTAGTTTTTATTTCT
>NW_008686137.1:0-10451 GCF_000695815.1 Acanthisitta chloris | reverse complement strand
CCGCCGAGCCGGGGTTGATGTTTAACCTGGAGCGCCCGTTCACGGAGAGGGGCCACTTCTCCTCCATGGAGTACCAGCGGCACCCCCCTCCCGGCACCAACGGCACCCTCAACGACAGCGCGGCGGGGCCGGGCTGGGGCACGCCGTACCCTCTGCACACCACCGTCACCCTCATCAGCCTGGCTGGCTTGCTCATGCTTTTCACCGTCTTCGGCAACGTGCTGGTCATCATCGCCGTCTTCACCAGCCGGGCGCTCAAAGCTCCCCAGAACCTCTTCCTGGTCTCCTTAGCCTCCGCCGACATCCTGGTGGCCACGCTGGTCATCCCCTTCTCGCTGGCGAATGAGGTGATGGGGTACTGGTACTTTGGTAAAGTCTGGTGTGAGATCTACCTGGCCTTGGATGTGCTGTTCTGCACTTCCTCCATCGTGCACCTGTGTGCCATCAGCCTGGACCGTTACTGGTCCATCACGCAAGCCATCGAGTACAACCTCAAGCGTACCCCGCGCCGCATCAAGTGCATCATCTTCATCGTCTGGGTCATCTCGGCCGTCATCTCCTTCCCACCGCTCATCTCCATCGAGAAGAAGAGCGGGCAGCAGGCTGACCAGGGGGTGGCGGGATGCAAGATCAACGATGAGAAGTGGTACATCATCTCTTCTAGCATCGGTTCCTTCTTTGCCCCCTGCCTCATCATGATCCTGGTCTACATGCGCATCTACCAGATAGCCAAGAGGCGAACCAGGGTACCCCCGAACAAGCGGGCAGAGCGCCCCGAGAAGAAGCAGAATGGCTTAACTGACAAGGAGGACCTGCCAGCCACAGCTCAGCTCAATGGGGAGAAGGCAGCAGGAGGCAGTGGTGGGCAGGAGGGAGAGGTCAATGGTATAGACATGGAGGACACCTCTTCCTCTGAGCACCAGGAGAACAACCAGTCTAAGAAGTCAGAGAGACCATCAAGAGGAAAGACCAAGACTAAACTGAGCCAAATTAAGCCTGGGGACAGTTTGCCCAGGAAGGTGGAGGAGGAGAGGAACACCAAGGGGTCCCGATGGAAAGGCAGGCAGAACAGGGAGAAACGCTTCACCTTTGTACTTGCAGTGGTTATCGGGGTCTTTGTCATCTGCTGGTTCCCCTTCTTCTTCACCTACACCCTGATGGCTGTTTGTGATAGCTGCTTCGTGCCCGACACCCTCTTCAACTTCTTCTTCTGGTTCGGTTACTGCAATAGCTCCTTGAACCCTGTCATCTATACCATTTTCAACCATGACTTCAGACGGGCCTTCAAAAGGATCCTCTGCAGGATAGAGAGGAAAAGGATTGTTTGAAGGACCCTTTGCTATGGGCAGGACTAATCAAGACTTTGCAGGAGTGTAAAGCATGTCTCTCTCAGGCTGTGCTTGCATGGGATGGTTTCCTCCAGCTCGTGAGCAGGAAGCCTTTAAAACCTGAGATGAGCCCATGAAGTGCCAGGGAGCAGCAGTGAGGAGCAGCAGGCAAGTGGAGGTCCGAGTCGTAGCATTGGCTTTCCGGGGGAGGATGGCCTTTGACTTGCTTGGTTTATTTTGTTAGTATTTCTTTCCCTTTTGCCAGAATCTCTCAGTGGATATTTTCGTGACTGCTCAGTTTGACTCTTTAAAGACAAACACAGTGCAGCTCCACGAGATGAACAACGAAGAGAGAGTATGCCACACCAGAGGTGCTGGTGGTTTTATTTTGTTTTATCTTCTTTCCCCCTGTTGTATATGTAATGAATTTGACCCCCTTGTAAAATACAGTATTGTATTCTTGAATGTCTTAATTTTTGTAAGGCGAGCAGCTTTGAAACTGTGAATGCTTTAATTATCTTTGACACCTTAAAAGTATCTCTCTTCCTACTCCTGGAAAAAAACCCCTCACTCTAAACCACTGAACAACTAGAGCCATCCCTCTACCTGACAGTTTGATAATATTACCAAAATTTCCAATGTCCTGTCATTTTTTAATTTTGGCTATAAAGCTTAGAATCACAGATCTCACCAGATTGGCTATTTTTGTTTGTGGTTTTTTTATATCATACCTGTTTCTGCTTCATTTCTGTGCTGCATGTGATATACTACAGCTGAGATCGTAACTGCTCTCTTGTTCTTCATTAAAGCAGACACTGATGGAGTGGTGGCTGTGCTATGCAGGCAGGGATGTCCTGGGTGATGGAGGCTGTCTCCCCTGCAACGTGAGGCTTGGGACCCAGCCACACTGCCCAGGAGTTAATCTCAGTTGATATTATATCAGTCTACAGCACTGAAATGTGTTCGATGCTCACTTGCTTCCTCCACCTCAACTGTAAATAGATAACGTTTCAAAGCAAATAACAGGGCTCTGCATATCATGTTATCTCATCTGCGTTGATTTGTGATGGTTTAAGTCCTGCAGGATTTCCTGCAGAGGGGAGGGGGTTTGTCTACAGTGGCTGTTCCATCTCTCTCAATTAAGGGAGAAGAGTTCAGTTTTTAATCTGCCAGTCTCACCTGTTTATGAAAACATCCCTCTTTGAGTCTTATACAGGGCAAAACTCTGAAATGGGAAATGTAACTGAGAGTTTCTTCAGTATTTTATAGTGTAATTAAGCTTTTTTCCTTTTTTTTAAACTATGTAAATATTGTGAAATCGGAGCAGGAGAGAGAGTTAGTACTGCTTTTACATTCTTTCCTGAAATGGCTTTCAGCTCTTTCTGCTAAAAAAAACCCAAAACAAAAAAAACCAAAACAAAAATGGTCAGAACAAACCTAACATCTTTGTGCCATGAATAAATTTCTGGAGAACATTTATAGGAGAAACTTTTGATTTACTACAATAAATAAGTCTTCAAGTCTTTTAATCTTATGAAAACAGCTTTATCAAATACTGACAAGGCATAGAAATTGTTTGGAGAAAGCAAAGTTTGTATAAGTTTCGTGTATAAGATGAATTTGCTTTCTCTGGAGTTGTATGGTGCACAGGAAGAGACTTTTAAAAATACCTTTTTACTTTTGGGAAGTGTTTTGTTGATTTTTGCTCTCTCTTTTGGCTTTGTAATTAACTCCAAGGGTCCCTGGATGCATCTTGGGATCTGGAGAGCAATGTTTACATTCACTTGCATTTTCAGAACTGAATCCTCAAGAAGTGAGGAATGCAAATAAACTGTGCTTTAATGTAAAAAACCCCACCAAACAACAAGCAGAAGTTGCTATAATGGATGATTATTTTTATTAAATAAAAGAGCGTTTACAGATCAAGTGTGAAAACCTCCTGGATAATCTGTTAGCTGGTTTATTGTATTTCATTCTCTGAAGTGTTCACTGGTCCTCTGGCAGCTTTGGTCTTGACATTTTTAAAAGAACACACTGGGAAATCACTTGTGTTTTCTGAAAGGTATTGTTACTCCAGGTAGGGAACAATGGCTCTGTTCATTGTGCAGTGGCATAATAACAAATGAGTTCTTGATATTGCTTGGTTATTTCCCCCCCGCCTTTGTGCCACAGTAAGGGCATTCATGTGTTTCTTAAAGAAAAGAGCTTCGGGTTTGAGGATGTGGTTTGCTTCCTGGAAATGCAGCCTGGCACTACTGCTGGGGATGCCTGCCTGGTGTGTTTACAGCTATTGACTTGAGAATGTTTTTAATAATTAGATTGCAGATGGGATTAGAAACGATTGGGCTAGAAGGTAATGTTTCTCCATACAGGCAGGAGTGTCCATCTGAGTGGGGCTTTGTTTCCAGCCCACAGGAGCCAGCCAGCTAGGCTTGCTTGCCCTTGAACCAGTGCTGCCAAGACCCTCCCTGCAGGTGGTGATGGGGAATAGTTCTCCCACCGAATGTGGAACTGCTTCTGTGAGGCTGCCTGCCTGCCTGAGGTTGCTGAGATCTGCTCACCATCAGCTGGGCTGCTTCTTTGCAGGAGTGCCAGGCAACTCCAAAGGTGAAGGACACACAAGGTGCCAATCCTGCAAATGCTTTAGTGTGTACTTTGTTTTGTGTGGAAGCACATGTAACTGTTTGGGAGCTCTGGCTCCTAGTGCTCCTGTTGCTGGGTTGCCAGGGGTCACCCTGCTTTCCTGGTGTGCTGCTTATTTGGTGGGAAAATAAGTGAGCAGAGCCCCATGCTGGAGCTGCTGGTCTCACACTCTGCCAATGCCACTGGTGCTGCATCTGAAGGTGCTTGACAAGCTGGGAGGGGACCAGGCCTGGCAGGCAGCATTGCTGCTGGGCATAGGGCACCTGATGGTATCTTACTCGCTTCGTGGTGGCCTTTGCAAGCCAGGGGAGCTTGATTCAGGCAGAGTGTCTTGCTTTCATTCTCTGGTCTTGGCTGTCCCTGTTGGCCTTGGAGTGTTTTACAAAGCAGACCCTGTGCCTGGGACAGGAGGTGATCCAGCAGACATCAGTTACACTTGCCCCATCCCTCTGGCTGTCTGGTGTCCTTGCAGCCAAATCCCCAGTATGGATAGTAAGAGTATCTTGGTAGGTTTGGAGCTGGAGGACTAGGGCTTTGGTGTGCTTTCAGCTGGTAAAAGTTTGCACAGCTAAAATGTCTGATTGCTCCCATTTTTCCATCAAAGGTAAGAGTAAGGTGCAAAACTCTGAGATAGTGCCTCCAGAGCTGTGTCCCTCCCACAGCCTCGTGCCTTCGTGGTTCAGCTCAGTCAAGTGAAATACTCACGGGGCAGTGTTATGTGGGCACAGTGAGTCCCTGCATTGGGCAGGGCAGAGCTGCTTGCCTGTCCCTGTGGCTAATGTCTGTACTTCCACCCTCCTGCTGCCTTTGCTGTCTTCTGACTTAGGCTTATAACTCATTTCCCTTGAGCTGTTGGTCATTTTGGTTTCAGCTGCATCCTGAACCCTCCAGGCCTGCTGGGGATGGGCATGTCCAAGCTGCAGCAGCCCTCAGGTACCGTGGACTCTCTGGTGGAGATGCTGTGGTGAAACCACTGTCACTTTCCCTTTGGTAGGTGAGGTCCAGCCCTGCTGCTGCTGAGCCAGAGGTCATGTTGTTTAAAGGCTTCTTTAGGATACTCCCTCTGGCTCTGCTGTATCCATGCAAGCTCTGCTCACCTCCCATGAATGCCCTGTCGTGTGTGGGGCTGAGCCCCATCACCCGTGCTGGGTCCAGATACCCAGCTCTTCTCTCTCCTCACTCCCTCCCTGCAGGAGAAAGCTGCCTTATTGCTCCCAGTTCATTCCTTTGCAAATGGCACATTAAGGGACGTAATGAACTTTGATTTATTTTTTTATTATAACCTTTTATTTTGGGGCTGAAAGGTTAATGGTGCAGGGAGGGGGGCCTGTCTCCCCATCTGGGTAGGAGCCATCCAGGCTGGCACAGCAAACAGTGGGCAGAGATGCCACTGCCAGCTTTGCTCTGGGAGGCATTTCTACACCACTTTCCTGCATGGGATGACCATGCACCACACCCCTTGAATGAGGATCTCCAAGGAAATCCCAAGGGTGCCAGACAAGGGATTTACAGTAGGGGTTCAGGTGAATTGGTCTGGTGGGACAAGTGTCCTAAAATGTCCCCAGGGGTGAGCTACATGAGCAGCAGAGTTGCCCTTGCAGAGACTCATGGCTGCCTGACCAGAGTTTATTCCTGACTCCCTAAGCCTACTGACACATGCATTTGTTTCTGTGGAGTTTTAGTCCTGGTCCTCTGGGAGACAAGGAGCTGGTCACATAGAGGAG
Organism: Acanthisitta chloris; assembly: GCF_000695815.1. Lineage (NCBI taxonomy): Eukaryota > Metazoa > Chordata > Aves > Passeriformes > Acanthisittidae > Acanthisitta > Acanthisitta chloris. The sequence continues at coordinate 4,756 of NW_008686137.1, read as the reverse complement.
CCTCTTCAAAATGTTTCAGCGAGGGAGGGACTTGGCCTGAATAATTCTGCTCACACAAAATGAGTTTCCCAGACCTGGAGGAGCCTCTGTGGGTTCCAGTGCTTGTCTGTCAGTCTTTCTGTGCTGTAAGTACTCTCAGTCCTACCCTGCAACCCCTTGCCCAGGGTATAGTTCCTTCTGGGTTGGGTGACTGACCCTGCTGTCTGTGCAGCTTTCATCAGTTGAAGCTCTTTGTCTTAACATTCTCTGTTCTTTAACCACTGGAAAAGTTCAAAGTCTGTTCAGATTACTCCTTTATTACAGCCAGTGCCCTGGCAGACAACTTCACTTGGAGCTCTCACCATCTCTGCTATGAACCATTCTTTGTGGTTGGTTTATAGAAACATCTCTGTGACTTATGAAGTGTTTGTAGTCGTGATTGCTGTGTCTTATCCCAAGCTGTAGACACAAAATGAAGAGAGAAGAGAGTTAGCATTGGCCCACCCCTTGCATTAGCCATTAGTACTGAGCACACAAATGCTCCAGGACCAGATCCTGTCCCCTCTGTGAACAGAAAGGGTTGTAGTCTGAGCCCTGGGAAGACAGAAGGTGAAGTTAAAGCTGAGGGTCACACTCCTAAATGTCCTGAAGGCTGAGCAGAGTGGGTAGTGAACAGGGCTGTGGGAGGCACCAAAAAACATGCCTTTCTTGAGTTGGTCCATGGCCTGTCCCAGTATGGAGATTTGTTGTAAGCAGAGAAGGAGGAGACCTGCTATTGTGGACAGGAGATGTTGGGAGGTATTGAATGGAGATGCTGATGCTTGAGCTGGTTATTCTGCATTCTTCCTGGGGGACCTTCTTGGCCATTTGAGTTGTCCCCTGGGAGTGCTTAGTTCCCCAAAAGTACCACCAGTGTGTGAGGACAACATCTCACATCCAGGTGGATAGGGATGTGAGATGGGTCTCAGCACCCAAATCCAACAAAAAAGCATGGGGACAAACCTTTCAAGGGAGCAGGAAGGCATCTCTGTCACTTGAGCATAGGTGTCTGTCATCAGAGGTCTAAACTTGCTGGCTTAAACTGGCTTAAAACTGCTTAAGCCGGCTCTAGTTTAGACTGTTAGTGTGATCATCAACGCCATATTGGCTAAGATAGGAGAGAGCATCTGTGCTGGCTTGGATCTAAGGTCCTGCTCTCCTTCTGTGGCTCTGAGAGTGGCCTGTAGAAGATTTTAGGGAATAGTGAGGAGCAAGGACCCTTCCCAGGAGGTCCAGGGGTCATTAGGCGCTCTGGGATTTCCTGGGGCCAGCAGTGCCTTTTGTGCTAATGGAGAAATTCCACTGACATGTGTTTCTTGTCAGAGATGCTCTGCATCTGGACGGCTTTCAAAAACGTGTTTGAGTCAAAACCCAGCCATTGGGTCCGTGTGAGAGTAATGGGGTGAACGGGTTTTGCCAGGAGGTGAGCTGAGCTGAGCATCCCTGCTTTCCTGTGTGCAGTGCTGGCAGAGTTTGGCCCATACTGGTTTGGGCATTTGCAGGAGCAGCCTTGAGGTCCTCCAGAGCTGTGTGACCTGCTGTAAGGGTTCACTCCCAGACATGAGAAAATTTGTTTTAAATCAACTGTTACATGGAGGAATTGATTGCTCCTTTGCTGATTGAAACAGTTGTGTTTTGCTGGACCATGACATTATGGCTTTTTCCTGTTTGCTTTTGAATTGCACTCCACAGAAAAAAAAAACAACAAAAACCTTCTCCTCCAGAGCTGTGTGACCTGCTGTAAGGGTTCACTCCCAGACATGAGAAAATTTGTTTTAAATCAACTGTTACATGGAGGAATTGATTGCTCCTTTGCTGATTGAAACAGTTGTGTTTTGCTGGACCATGACATTATGGCTTTTTCCTGTTTGCTTTTGAATTGCACTCCACAGAAAAAAAAAACAACAAAAACCTTCTCACCACTGGTCTGATCAAATTTTTTTTAAGGCTGCTCTGTCTTGATCTGTGCATGTGGAGGTGCTGCAAACCATTCATCTGAAGATTGAAACCTTAAGGTGTTACTGAAAGATTACCTGAGTAAAAAGATAAATGTATAGACAAATGTTTAAGACACTGCATCCAACCTTCTGCTTTTATGAGCTGACTGAACTTTTCTAAAGAGTGAAATGCTGAATTCTGGCCTTTCATTACCAGGATAACTCTTGCCACCAAGAAAATGTGATCAAACTGTTCCTCTTGCAGACCAAACCCTGCAGAGTTGGGCCCTGAGTGTGGCAGACCTAGGAGCTTGGCTACTGGGATGTTGATTTATACCCTGCTGTAGCTTCCCCTTTCCCAGCAGTTATTCTTGCAGTCATGTTCTCTGGGTGATCTAGTGATAAGTCCTCTCTGTGTAAAGCTGAGTTTGTTCTTGGTTTCATGATGCAGATATTTGACCTGAAATGGCTCCTTGAACAAGGTTTGCCAGAATGAGCTTCCTGTTAATTTAGGTATGGCTGTGCCTGGTGCTGTGCAGCCTTTCTGTGACACAAACACAGCTCTCCATGTTTGTTGGTTCTGCTGTGCTGTTACCCAGGCAGGACACACTTCTCAGGGCACTCCAAATGCATCACTAAGCTTTTCTGTTCCCCAGGGGAGGTACCCAAAATATACAAAGTGACATGACTCTAGTCAACCAAGTGGGCAATGTGCAAAGAGAGTGGAGACCCCCCAATTCTCTTGGTTTGTCCTGTAACCTAAGCACAACCCAAAGATTTACGCTTCAGAGATGTTAGTTAAAAGTAATGCTACATTTATTATTTCCAGAACATCTTGTGGCTTTAAATCAGCCTCAAAATTTAGTGGGACCAGGAGAGTTAAAATGGCCAGTTTGAACAGAATAACCTGACTTGCTTACTTTGAAAGATTTACCATTGTAGGGCCTTTGGTATTCCTGTCTCAGGATAATGAAGACACATGTGAGACATTTTGAAGGCGGCATAGTTACTTTGGTCAACACCAGTCAGCACTTGGGTGAGATGGCTTTAAAATGGTGCAGCAGGGAGGAAAAGAAAGGCTAAATGCTGCTCTGCTGAGCTGGTCACACATTGAGGAGAGCAAGGTAAGCAGTGTTGGATGCAGGACAATCTTTTATCGCTGTTGGCTCTATGTGGGCTAATTAGAGAATCTGTTCTGACTGGTACAAATGGGGTTTGATCCAAATAGGGTTTCCTGTAGTAAAATAAGATTGTTGTAGCAACAGAAGCAATGGTGGTAACTGCCTTTAAAGCCCAGTGTTAATTGGCTTAAATCCTTTGCATTGGAAATGATCAGCTCATATTGTAGCTATTGCTCATTGTTCCCAGAAATGCCTGTTCCTGGCCATGCTGCTGGGTGATTTGTGAGACATCCAGCTGTGTCAGGAGGGTGGTCAAAGCACCAGGAAATTATTCACATTGGCCACGTCCACCTGTGAGGGGCCTGGGGTTTATTTCCCCTAAGCCCAATAGCTTTTCTCATCACCTTCATGGATTCCTACTGCTGAGGATGTAACAATGTCTGGGAGTGGGATGAGGGCACACACTTGTGGATCTACAAATGTAGTCCATGGAAAATGAGACATGGTAATTCAGGGTCTGGAAATGGTTGGTGTAAACTAGATGATGCTACTGAACACTCAGCTGCAAAAATATGCAGCCCAAAATGCTACAGGAAGCCAACAATCCACCACAGCAATTCCAGCAACTGAGAATATAAAGATAGGACCTTCCCCTCTTACTAATTGCCATCTCACTTGGGATTGCATAGACTGACATGTTCAAGTTATCAGATGTTTGGAGGAAGAGGTGGATTTTTAGCTGTTGTTTATTCAGATGAAGATTTAATTAATATTAAATAGATTAAATATTTGATGAAATAGACTGAAATTAAATATTTAGCTCCCTCTTCCCCCCAGATAGCAGCCCCAGTGGATGTTTATGTGGGCAGTAAAGCCAGAACATCTTCTGAATGTCAGAGTGTTCAAAGATCAGAGTTACACAGGAGCATCATCTGTGAACAGGAATTTAATTTTTCTTGGATCTTTGTGTTTGTCAGCCCATGTGGGAACATTGCCCTCCTTCCTCTGGGCTTATTCAGCCATGACCTGCTGGGACTTCAGGTACCACTTCAGTGTGAGTTGTCACCCCTGCTCTCCTGCCACATTCAGTTTCAGTGGGGAAAGAGGTTTCAGGGGAAGGGTTTTCTGCCATGCTTCTCATTTCCCCAGGCTGTGGGCAGGCAAACACAAACTGGGAAGCAAATGGCGTTGCTTTCATACAAAATAATTACATCCTCTCTCCTGAAGAAGAAAGCATGTAGAAAAAAGGCGTCTTGCCTGAAGGAGGGCAGCTAATTGCCCACCAGTTGTGCAGGCTGCTGCTTCTGTGTATCCCCCAGCAGATCTGGAGTGGGACCACTGTCCCCAAGCCCTGCTGGTAGTTGAGTCTGGTTTGCTGAGTGTCTGCTGGTGTCATAGAACCATTTAGACTGGAAAAGACCTTTAAAGATCATCAAGTCCAACCATTAACCCAGCACTGCCAAGTCCATGACTAAACCATGCCCCTAAGTTCCATGTCCACACATTTTAAATACCTCCAGATAAACTGGAATATCTGGATTTTCATTATGAACTTCAAGTACAGTCTTGCAAATTAATCATGGGCCACTTGGAGCCTGCCCTATCACTTATCATTTGTTGTGGGCAGAGTGGGAGCTCAATCTTAGCCCCAGTCTTTGTCAATGGTTTATCTCTAAAGGA
>NW_008686136.1:0-7232 GCF_000695815.1 Acanthisitta chloris | reverse complement strand
CAGCAGCATCCCTATGGAAAACAGCCTGGCGCGCCTGGCGCCGGGAGGGGCCGCCCGGGGCGGCACCAGCGCTGGGAGGGATGGAGGAGACTCCTTTCCACCCCAGTTCTGCAGCTCGTGGCAGAACGGGCGGTGGGGAAGGGAGTCGCGGTGAATTTTGAAGCCCTGCTGCCCCCGCTGGGACGGTGCCCACGGGATGGGGAGCGCAGGAGCGGAGAGGGTTGAGCTGGAGATCTCTGGCTCCAGCGAGTTCTGCAGTCACAGAACATACACAGAGCTGGAAGGGACCCTTGAGGATCATCCAGTCCAACCCCTGACCCTGCACAGGACATCCCTGACCATCACACCCTGTGCCTGAGAGCATTGGCCAAACACCTCTGGAGCTCTGTCAGCCTTGGGGCTGTGCCCACTGCCCTGGGAGCTGTTCAGTGCCCAAACACCTCTGGGGGAAGAACCATTTGCTAATCTCCAGCCTAACCCTCCCCTGACACAACTTCAGCCCATTCCCTGGGTCCTGTCCCTGGGTGCCAGAGAGAAGAGGTCAGTGCTGCCCCTGCACTTCCTTCCCTGAGGAAGTTGTATCCAGCCATGAGCTCTGTCCTCAGTCTCATTCATGCAAATCCACACCTGAAGGCTTTGCTGATGACATGAGTACAGAAATGGCAGATTTTGAGTGACATAGTAGTAATTTTGGTTACTGTGAGCCTGGGCACTATGTATTCAGTCACAGACTCTGCTCCTGTGTGTGTGACAGCAATGGAAGGTGAAGGGAACAGAGAACCACAAAGGTCTCGACCCCAAGGCACTTTATCTCTCAGGAGCCTCTACACAGAGGTTATTTGTCAAACCTCTCCACCCTCCACTGCCCTTCTGCTTGGCTGTGAGCATCAAAATGCATTTTTAAAGGATGTCCTTTTGCTTTCTGCACTTTTGTTCTGAAAGAAGGTCATGGACATTAAAGACCCAAAGTCCTGTGGCTCAATCAATGTTGTTCATCTCCTGCATTCCTGTAATTGCTTATTCCTTGTTCTTCTGGAATCAGATTCAGTATCCTCAGCATCCAGTTTATAGCTTTTTCTTCTTTAGTGCCTGTTTCTTAGCCAGCCTTTCATCCCAGCTGATCCCTTCATCCTGCTTTTATCACCCATTCCTAACTTTTGCCTTATCAGGGTTAGTCTGGAATTCTATACAGGACGCTTGCCTTTACCTGCCTAATGTTTTGCTCCTTCTAGTCTGAACTTTGGCACAGAGCTGCTGTCAGAACTGCCTATTTTACTTCAGAGTTTCTTTTGTGTTTGATTCCAGTTGCTCTTGCCCTAAAGATTGTTTTGTGTCAATTCTCTGTCTTAAGAAAAATCAAGTTGAAGCAACAAGATATAGAATACAGATCAGGATGGCCTTTTAAATAGTGCAATAGCAAGGAATAGCACTATGCTCAACGTTTTTAGTTGCTATAAAACGCTTTTTAAATGTATTCCTATCAAGGGCTAATATTTAGAAGTGTAAATGGGAGAAAAAATAGAATATGTTGGTTATGGTTTTCAATGGGCAGAACAGGATGAGAACAGAGACAAATCCAGAAAATTAAATAAATGATTCATTCTTGATTCATTAGGATATGACTTGTGCTTAAATAATTCCAACTGAAATGGTGACCCTCTCAGTCACATGGAAAGCAGAAAAAAAGTGCAGTGGATGAATTTCTTACAGTTCTGATGTTCAGCTGATATGAAGCAGCATCCCAAACTGCATGTCACCTCCTCCTCCTTTCCCTTCAAAACCAGGCGTTTGCTGTTGTTTTTTCTTAATGTTATTTCCTTGACATGAAAAGTTAATTCAAGAAAAAAATATGAAAGAAACAAAGGGGAAAAAGTCACTTGGGGCTCAATGACATCATGTTCTGTCATGTGGAAAGACTCTGGTTCTCTTTTAGGGACTTCAGGTGTAACCTTCCCACCAGGGCAGTGGGCACAGCCCCAAGGCTGACAGAGCTCCAGAGGTGTTTGGCCAATGCTCTCAGGCACAGGGTGTGATTGTCAGGGATGTCCTGTGAGGGCCAGAAGTTGGACTGCATGATCCTCAAGGGTCTCTTCCAGCTCTGATGATTCTGTGCTCATCCCTGGAAGCAGCACAGCCCACGTTTGCTGGGAGAAGAGGTGTCTGGGCAAACCTATGGAGTTTCAGCTGGAGCTGGTGAACTGCTATGCAGCACTTTCTGCTGACTGTATAAACAGTCTTATAATGTGTGTTTCCTGACCTCTGAATGCTTAAGTAAGTTGTTTGAACATTATATTAACTTTTTTTTTTTTTTTTTTACTTTGTCCTTTGTTTGGTTTTGTTTCCCCTCCTTAAAGGAGTATTTATTACACACTCCTGCAGCTTTTGTGCCTTTGATCCACTGTTCTCTGGTGTACAGTGGATGTTTACTCGTCTGCACTGTCAAACAGTGGTGCTCCATGGCTTACAATCCTTGCCTAATGTGCCAAATCCCATTACTGAGCTAGAACCTGGTCTGATAGCTGCTCCTTTTATCTCCTTTCTGTTGTCCAACCAGAAACCTGCTCAGTGATGCCTTGGAGGAGAGTGAGATACTCAGGGCCAGAGGGGGCTGAGATGTAGAGCTTTCTCTTCACAACTGAGCGTTGCAGACATAAGAGGCTAAAAATGGTTTCCATGGGGAAAAAAATGTATTTTACTTACTCATTGGGATGAGAATGTTTAACAGGACAGGTTGATTTGAGCAAAGTTGTTTAGAAGAGAAGCTGGTCCGAAAAACACTGCAGACTTTTCATGCTTCACCATTTAAAGTTCTTTCTTCCAAAGTTCTTCCTCTTCTAGTGCAGAGCTCCAATAGACAAGGGTTACAAGATTTTTGGTCACTCCTCTGAGGTGCTGGAATCATAGAATCCTAGAATTTTAGGGGTTGGAATGGACCTTACAGATCATCCAGCCCCAACCCCCTGCCCTGGGCAGGGACACCTCCCACCACACCAGATTCCTCAAGGCTTCAGCCAACCTGGCTCTGAACACTGCCAGGGTTGGGGCAGCCACAGCGTCCCTGGGCAACCTGGGCCAGTGTCTCACCACCCTCACAGGGAAAACTTCTGCCTAAGATCTAACCTAAATTTCCCTCCTTCAATTTGTGCCCATTGCCCCTTGTCCTGTCCCTGCAGTTCCTAACACAGAGTCCCTCTGCAGCTTCCCTGGAGCCCCTTCAGCTCCTGGAAGGTGCTCTGAGGTCTCCACACAACCTTCTCTTCTCCAGGCTGAACAGCCCCAACTCCCTCAGCCTGTCCTCATAGGGGAGATGCTCCAGTGCTCTTAGCAACTTTGTGGCCTCCTCTGCACTTGCTCCAACAGTTCCATGTCCTTCTGAGGGCATCAGAACTGTGTCAGTACTCCAGGTGAGGCCTCACAAGAATGACATCTCCTGCAGTGTGTGTTAAAACTGGAATTAATTGTACCAGCTATTTCAAAACCTTGAAATATCTTAAACTCTGCTGCAAATATTGTATTCTTTCTCCATGGTATTCTCCAGTGAGCTTAATTAAAAATGTATTTTCAGATTTCAAACAGCAGCGGGAGATATGAAAATGAAGGTTTTCCCCCTAAAAACAATTGTTCAATGAAATAAGCTCTAAGGACACCGACAAGTTGCTTGCAGAGTTACTGAGTCGTGTCATGATCTGCAGCAGCTGCTTGAGTTAGACCTGCTGCATCATGAGTTCTCTAGATGTTAGTGATGGAGATAAAGCAAGACAAGGGATGATCTAAGTATCTGTAAATAAAACCAGGCTGGGGGAGGTGGGATCCCTGCAAGTAGGAGGGATACACACTGTTCAGCTGAGCAAATATCCATCACACAATGCAGCTGACACGAGAGTGGCTGTAATCAATGGGATTAATAAGGTAATCCAACTGTTCCAGTGTAAAATAGTTAATTCCTGTGACATCAGAATTTGGTTTGACCTGCAAAGAACAGTGAATTTTAGCAAGAAGTTCCATAACAGTGCAGAGTATTTAGGGTAACACTCACCAAAACAAGCATTCAATAGGAGAGAAAAATAAACAAAAGCAATATTAATTTTCTTTATGCTTCCCCAGTGTCAATATTTAACGTGTTCTATTGTTCTGACATCTGGGCCATTAAACAGCCAAAGATAATAGGGAGAGGAAAAATGGCCAGCCAAGCTACCCACAAAGTTGGGGTGTTAGGAAATCCTGATTGCAACTATGATGCCTGAATTTGAATTTGTAATCAAGTCTCTGGAGGTTAAAAAGAGGGGGGGAAAAAAACCCAACTCAAGAGTGACAAAAAAACAATCACCTCAAAACAAAACAACCTCCCTGGAAACTTAGCCAAACCCCTATGTAAGTGCATAAGCAGAGAGGAGTTTGTGCATGCAGCTCTCTATTCACTACTATCAGTGTATGTGTTTGTCTAGGGAGCTAAACCAGATGTTGGACTTGGTTGTCACATGAGGTCAGGTCACTTTTGTTGCCCAGTGAAAGGGTGAGGGATAAACAGGGCATGATAAGCAGAGGAGTGGAGAGCTGTGCACGTGCACATCCCATGCATGTGTCCCATAGATGGCTCCAGGACGAAAACGCGTTTCTGACAACGAGGCTGCTTTGCTTCTCTCTCTCTTCTTCCTTCAGGGTCTCTGAAAAATGCCCTAATTTATACTCATGACTTAATTTATGGTTTTACAACATTTTTCACCTACCTTTTCTTTCATTTATACACGCACACACGTGTATCAACTTTTCCTTAACACAATGGTTGGAGTCAGGTGGGGTTGGTCTCTTCTCCCAGGCAACCAGCAGCAGGACAAGAGGGCACAGACTCAAGCTCTGCCAGGGCAGGTTTAGGTTGGATATTAGGAAGAGATTTTTTACAGAGAGATTGATCAGGCATTGGAATGTGCTGCCCAGGGAGGTGGTGGATTCACCATCGCTGGAGGTTTTCAAGCTGAGACTGGATGTGGCACTTAGTGCCATGGTCTAGTAACCACAGTAGGGTTGGACTTGATGATCTTTGAGGGCTTTTCCATCCTGGTTGATTCTATGATTCCCTTTGTGTGGAGTCCTCCAAAACTCCCAACACACATATTCAAGGATACAAACTTGATAACAGCAAAAGTTGCATCCCTTTTTGACTTTATTTTTTTGTCATTTACATCAGTTTCTCAAGTAATTTATAACCTCATGGTTTACCTTACGTTTTGGTGATTATACCTTTTAGAAGAAGAGGGAAGAGCAAAAACTGATGCCCAGGAAGTTCCACCTGCACATAAGGAAGAACTGCTTCCCTGTGCAGCCACTGAGCACTGAACAGGTTGCCCAGAGAGGTCCTTCTTTCCTTCCTCCTTCCTTCATTAAGTCAGTTTACATCGGACAAGAAAATAAGGAGGTAGTTTTTTTGTAGCTTTGAACTTCTCTATCTACTACTGGACATTTGGATGTTTGGGCTCTCAGCACCTCAGAAAATCCTATTTCAGGTGTTTAAAGTAATCTTTTCTTGCTGAGCTGCTTCAAGCTGTGCATAAGGAGATAAACTGGGTGCGTGTTTTTTGGTGACACTATTAATTAGTAGATTTAAATACAGACCATTCCCACAGCCAAGAAAGTAAAATTCAAAGGTTTTAGATTTGCTGCAGTAAGTATGGATGTGAGCTTTGAAAAACTGTAAATGTAAGACATAGATAAGCAAAGCAAATCTGTCAGGAAAACAATCTGTACTGTATCTTACTGTTCCCTGAAACACATGAAACAGTTTCTTGCCCAGCATTGGGACTTTACCACCAGGAGCTACTCTGGTTTACTGGAGATCAACTATTGATTTCCTCATTGTGTGGGGACCTGCTGCCTACAGCTTTGGTCTATCTATACCATTTCTCCTGGCACCAAGAAATGCAGACAGCCCATTGCTTTCAAATCATCTTTGCTGTGATGTCCATGCCAGACTACCTGAAGATCCCAAACTGCCACACAGCTATGAACGTGGCTGTGGAGTAACCAGTGAGTAAGTCCTGTTATCTCTGTTTTACAGGTGAGGTGGCCATGGGAGAAAAGGGTGGGTTAAATGATATGCTGAAGGCCACAGGGAAAGTTTTTGGTTCAGCCAATTGCTCCTTTGGCTCCAGCCCCAAATATTCAGGATGAGATTCTCCATGGTGAGCAGGAAAACAAGGATAGGCACAGGGAATCTCATGTAATGACACAGTCGTGTTTCTGAACCCTTAGCCTGTTGTTTCGTAGTTGAAAGAGGCTCCATGTAGCAAGATAACTGACATGTTTTCATTCTCTAGAACCTCTGTTCTTCCCAGAGCTAGGAATAGGTTAATCCCAGCAGTGGTTAGCCCCACTGTGCCTCCCAGCTTCCAGTCCCAACATGGGGTGAACTGGCAAACCTTCCATTTCTCTCCCTTGGTTGTTTAATTCCTTTCCTTGAAACAGCAGGAGGAGGAACACAAAGTGTGACTCCAAGGTAGGAGATTGAATCTTCTGGCATGAGGAGTATTTTATTTTTCAGTTGAGATTCCTCTCAGGTTGTTTGAACATTTTCTTCCCCTCTGAACTCCTTTATTATGGCTATTTTTACATATTCTTTGCTCTTGCTGCCTTAATGTTGTTTGTCTCAGAGTGTAGCCCTTTGTCTACCAAGAGCAGGTTCACTCCCCCCTACCTTGCCTCGTGCTGCTGAACACATCTGTGTTCTTGCTGTGCAGCAGATCTATTGGTGGGTTTATGAGTGGAAAAGGCTGTTTGCTGTGTGGAGCCCAGCAGGGCTAATAGCATATTTTTTCCTTGAGCTATTATCCCATGGGATTACTACCTGCCTCTTTACTATTTTGCTGCCTATTTACATGGTCAGCTGATAAGTGAAAAGTAAGCTTACTACTCATTGAGTTCCCTTTTTAAAAGTGCAATTTGGGATGGATGGACCACACATAAGACACCAAGACTAATTCTCCAGGAATATGTGGGCTCTGACTCACAGCAGTTATCAGGGTGAACTGCGAACTTCGTGTGCTATGTAACTTCATACAAAATATTTGAGTGCACCCTCAGCAAGTTCACTGACCACACCAAGTGTGTGAGGCAGTCATAACTGGAGGGAAGAGATGGGACATCCAGAGGGACCTTAACAGGCTTCAGAGCTAGAGCAATGCAAACCTCATGGGGTTCAACAAAATGAAATATAAGGTCCTACATGTGGGCCATGGCAA
>NW_008686135.1:0-4891 GCF_000695815.1 Acanthisitta chloris | reverse complement strand
CGTTTTTCAGAGCTCTGCCATATTTAACATTGACCACGCTAAAGATGTTATTAGCGACGGGGGGGCTAGAGGGTGGGGAGGGCAACGGGGGATGCGATAAGGGAAAATAGATAATGACACGTAATCCAAAACAGAAGTTTGAAACCAAGTTACTTCCCTGCAAAGAGCCACAAGCTCAAGTATATTTTTTTTATAAGCTGGGACTGAAAGAGAGGAAGATAAACTTGTTAAGGAAATAAATATTCCTCTAGCAAACGGGTAAATAAAATAGCTAAAGTGAAACAGTAGAAGAGATGGGGGTAGGGAAATGCAAAGGACGTACTACTATTTAGAAACCCCAAAGGAAATTGTAAAGTAGGAAATGAAAAGGAGGAGGAGAAACATTTCTGTTGTAAATTAAAGGGAATGAAGATTAGCGGGAGAAAAAGGGGAAATAGCTACAGAAGGTCTAAAGTAAAGCACCACTGAAGATTAGCCAATGTATAAAATATTCCAACTGTGGAAAGAGCATGGTGCGCTCATCCCTTCAGCATGGGTGTGTGAAGGGGAAATGAGTAGGGATAATTACTAATATAGCACATGTCCGGAGGAACCAATCCAAAATAAGAGACAAATCTGGCTGGTGAAGACAGATAGGGCAAAGGCTGGAAGAAAATTTCAGAATAGAGATACCTGAGAGGAGAGGAGAGGAGGAGAATTAGAGGAGGAGGAAGGTTCCAAGAGTACAGGCAAACTTAGAGGACCAGCTGGATAGGGAAGAAACAGCTACGGCAGAGATGGAAAGAGTATGAAAGAGAGAGAGGGAGAGAGAGAAAGAGAATGAGAGAGATTAAGGGGAGCTAATAAACCTGGGAGAGAGAACAGTTGGAGCGGATGGGAACAAGGAAAGCAGGAGCGGAAAACTAGGGGAGAGGGAAGGAGGGACGGAGGGTGGGATGTGAAGAGAGAAGGAAGGAGACAGAGGGAGGAGACAAGGACTGAAGTCTCTCAGCCTGGGGAAGGTGCAGCACTGAGTGAGAGAGCGCTCACTCTGAGGGTTAGGTTAGATTTCCAGAGCTCTTAGAGCTCATCGACCAGCCCGCTGGAGTCACTATTCAACCCGAGTCCCAAACACACGCCTCACTAACTACTTTACAGCCACTTTCATTGATTTTCTTTATCAAATAAACATAATACCCGTTACAGCAACACTTCCTCTTCACGCAGCTAGAATGCCACAAGCTCTGATTGCTGGATTTCTCCGGCTTGCAGTTCCCCACCCTCCACACATAAATAAATTCTGTTCTTTCACTTAAATGGCCAAATACATTATTGCTTGCAGAATTTTTCTGTAATCTGGTAGGTACACTGCGAGCTAGGCAAATCGTTTCAATTACAAGGTAAAGGGTCCCCCTTCGCACCGCCCAGACACGAAGACAGAATTTTCCCCCACAAATTCAGGGGTAGCTTATATATTTACATACCTATTTACTGCTAATAAGTGGTAACTTAATTTAGGGGGTGATGTCAAAGCGAACGCTCCTGCCTGAAAAATGCGGGAAAAAATTAACGCAATTTTAGCACATGCACCTAAACTGTCACTTGATCTAAGCATTTCAGCCTCAAAATTCATTTTTATTTAAAAAATCCCCTAAAAGTAGCCCCCTTCAAAAGCTGTTTTTGAACCAGGCTCTTCCATATATGTCAAAGGGCTGTTGAATTATTCATTATTATAATTACTATCATCATTGTCATTATCCCTTTCCATGTGGAAATAATTTTATTATCGTAATTTGATATCTGAAGAATTTCCTGTTAGTCGTTTGATAATTATTTTTTTCTACTGAAAAGAAAAGTTTTGTTTATAAATGAGAAAAAAATATTTTAAATGCTTTTATGTTTACTATAGATTTCCGTTTATCTAATCGATTGGAATGCCAATAAATCGATTAAAGGTTTAGTGTTTTACAAACAACCATTTTGTGCTTTTTGATTTTACGTTCAGAATGATTTTAATAAAGCTAATGCCTTCTCTGAGCGTTTGTTCACCCCAAACCTAATATTCCATCATTTCTATTATTTACAATTGCAATTTAAAGGGTTTCTAATGAGAAAAATAAACACAAGTAAAAGAAGGAAATAATCTGATCAAATTACTTTGTGCCTGTGGTCAACATATTTAGGCAAAGCCCTTAAAAATCTTGGTGAATTATATGCGATCATACAGTGATTGCGGAATATTAAATTAAACTTAGATAAATCCGCATTGAAGGAGGCAGCACCCAATCCTGAATTTATTTCCCATTTTCTATAACAGCATCACTGCGCTCCTCTCTTTGCAATGACAATGTGCCAAATCTAGGCATTTTGAAAACATTTTCCATATGCTTTAACTGGAGACTGATAGACAAAGAAGAAAAGGAGATGGTCTTTTTTCTCTTGAGGTATATTTCCTTTAACTTTTCCTCCAACATTTTCTGATCTTCATCATTTTTAAACAAAAGTTTGAAAATCATTAGGACCTTTTTTTTTCTTTTTACGGGTTTTTTTCCTTATCGCGTAATCAATTCCTGAACTGTGGAGTTTCAGTTACGCTTTAATGCAGGACTATAGAACAGTCATTTCTATACCTTGGCGGACAACATTTTGGGGAGAAAGCATTGCTTCATTTAGTTTTCTCTTGCTGCTTTTTGTAATTAAAGATGGTTTTAATTATACTTTTTTTTGTAAGTCAGATCAGATGTGCTGCTTGTTTGCTGGAAGGTTTGTTTTTTTTCCTTTTAACGGTGCTTTTAATTTATGTGTAGTTTTTACGGATAACACAGAGGTGGTGGCTTTTATTTAGCTGTAAAATCCACACGTTTTCTTTGAAAACTTGGCTCCTTGGGCGAAAATAACTTTTTCTGGTTGCTTTATAATCGCTGTTTGTCGCTGAGGTAGTTTAGCATATTGTCTACACAACAAAGATTCCTGTTTTATTGGCAGTGTGGATTGCTGGATTTAGATATAAATATTTCATAACTTTCCTCTTTCTGCAGTAAGATCGGGAGTTTTACTGGCTTTTTCTCCCTTTTTGTCTGTCTTTCTACCAGAACCGTTTTATTTCTGAAGTCCCTTTTTGTCCTTTTCCAGGATAGAATGTAAAATTTTTCCCTTGGATATATCACTGCTGGAAATATGCTCTTGGGCTTTCTGGAGGGGATGGGGGGGAGCGGTGGTAAGCGGTCGTTTTCCTTTATTTGCATAAGAGCTGGTGAAGTGCCTGTGAAGTTGGTGAATTGCTATTGTTTGGGGCTAGTCCTGACTGTTTTTGTTTATAAACACTGGGGTGGTTGCCGGGAGGGGAGGGAGGTCAGAGTACTGTCAAAGCGCTGACCTCTGAAAGCCCAGAGGGCGCCTGGCTCTTTCACCCTCTCCTTTCTCTCTCTCCCTCTCCCTTTTTCTTTCCCTTCCCATCCAAGGCCAGGAGCTCAGGTTCAGGGCATTTAATCCCCGCGATCTGCCCAAGAAAGGAGCTGAAAAAGGGCTGTTAAGGCTCCGGAGGAAACGCCGGCAGCAGACTTAGACCTGGAAGACTTTTATTTATAGTAACGTCCGGGAGCGCGTTTTCGTGCGGCTCCAGCCAAAATAACAACAACAACAAAAAGCCAAACGGGAACGGCACGATTTAGCTAAAAATCTCAGCGAGATGCCTATACTATTCGGCTGTGATTTCTCTCTTAGGTCACTGCTCGTTAGACGCACTTTGAATAGGTGAATGCCAAATCTGGGGCAGTGAGGGGAGAATTGAAATGCAATATACTATTGTTGTTTTATTTCTTTTTCGAACAAAACTTTCCAGGAATCAGATCAGGGATTTTTGTTTCCTTTCCCTCCCCCCTCTTCCCCCGTCTTTCTCCCCCCAACCCCCCAACCCTTTTTAATGTGTAGAGGAATGTGTGTGGGGAGATGTTGTAAATTAACAATAGATATGTATACATGATACCTGCAAAGAAAGAAATTATTAATAATAGGCAAACGCTTTGGGTTCAGAGTCAATTTCATCTAGGGGAAAAAAAAAAAGAAAGAAAAAAAGTACAAGAGATTGCTATCAGGTTTAAGTATGTTTTGAATAGAAGTTGCTGAGTTAAACAAAAATGTTAGTTAACACACTGCCTTTGTCAAATAGCCCCCGGGAGGAGAAGAGACAACAAAAAGGAGAGGAGGTGGGGGCTGGGGATCTGAAAGTGTCTGTAGCTCAGATAAAGGGTCTGTAACACTGAAATCTTGTAATACCTCGTTTCAAACTGAGCTCATCTATAGACTTAGGGAACGCAGTAAAAAGACATGGATCCCCTTTCCCTTGGGTTGGGGTCTGGGGAGAGGAGAAGGTGGGGGAAGGGAACGCTTATTAGGGAATTATGTCGGTTTATTAAAAAGGGGAGCGGCTATGTCTGTAATTATGCAGATCCTTGTGCCCCTGTGTGTCCGCAGCGCAGATTTAGGGAGTGAAATGAGCTTGACGGAGAGACGTGGTGTAACAGAGCCCGGTTTGGGTTAGGATTTCTTTGTCTATTAAAGAATGGTCAGTCTCGGGCTCTGCCCCCACCCGCTCCGTCTCGCCCAGGCCAATAAGTTTTCCTTGGGGCTGAAGCTGGAGGTGGTGGAGGACAGAAAAGACTGAGGGTTTTTTGAATTTTTTTCCCCTTCCCTTTCTTTGAAATGTAACGTCACTATCAAGAGCTTTTTGTGGTTTCAACAGGAGGCTAGAAAAAAATCCCAAAATGTGTAACGGTGCCTGCAGGAGAAGTTCGGAGGAGGTGGGCGGGGAGTCCATCCAGACCAGAAGAGAGGAGCTGAGAGGTTAGGCGAGAGTCTTCAGGGGCGATCAGCTGAGCGAGAGAGGGAGGAGAGAGGGGAGTGGGAGCGGGAG
>NW_008686134.1:30308-36357 GCF_000695815.1 Acanthisitta chloris | reverse complement strand
GTGTCGGGGCCGCTGCCCCCGTGGTCGCCGCGGCAGTTCCCCCAGCCCGCTCTGGTGCCCCCCAGGCCGCCCCTGTCCCTGCGGCTCTTAGCTCTCGACTTTGAGTAATCGTTAGGCTACGTCTTCATTTGAGACATTCGTCCCTGTGTTTATGTGTGACAGTTTGGTCTCAGAACTTTTCCTCCGACAGTACTTGCGTTTCGCCAAAGTCACTAACGCGTGTATCGATAAACTGGTGCAGGACAGACCTGTGCAGCTGCTGATTCTTCTGACAGAAGGTTATCGATAGCGCCGCAGGGCACAGCTTCCCAGAGATGGGCACAGCCCTCACCTACGTGGCACTCTGTAATCTACCCGAACCACGTTTCTGTGATTTACTTACCAGGCTCACGTGGGTCTGTCAGAGGCAGCACTGTTGTGCGAGTGCACACACATCTGCTGCTCCTTGTTACCTCCGCAAAGTTGCAGGGCAATTAATCTGCCAAAAAACCAATTAATTTGAACGTTTGTGGCTGACAAATCCAGGTCAGCTTTCATTTCATCACCTCAGTATCCCTTTGGTTTTTGCATACCAACTAATTGAGTAATAATCCCAGGATCTTTCTGCAATCTGAGTTTGAATTCAAGCCTATTCTGTGAGACTTTTTTAATCTTCTGCTCTTCTGTGAATGCTCAGATGATTGCATTAAAATTTCTGAAACCTTCAACAAGCATCACTCACAAGAAAATATCTCCAAATAAATTTGAAAAATACAGCATGAAATTGTAGGATGGCAAACTCTCATGTGTAGTGCTGCAGCACAGCTCTTCTTACTGTCTTTTGTTACAAGTGCTTGACCTGTTTAACAAAGGTCTCTTATGAGCCTAGAGACACTGGACAGCAGGAGAAGGCAGGAGTACATTTAGTGTACTATTTTGGTCTGCAGTTTGCAGCAGAGTGAAAAGTAACACATCCAGTGAACACTTAGGCACATACCTAGGGGTGCAGTTCGATGTTAAGCTCATCCAGGCCAACAGAGAAAAGGTGAGCCTGCTCCACTCTACCTATGCACACAATATTTGTTCTCCCACCTTCCCCTGTTACAGTAACCCTGTAACTGCAGTTCAGGAAACTCAAATGACCAAACCCAAATTAACCCTGCCCCCAGAAAGCACAATAAGTACACCCTCCCCTTCTCTCCAGTTTGGTGCCAGTTAGCTACCTGCACAAAGTGACTTTGCAGTTAGAAGGCTGTCAACACCTGTTCAAGAACAGAGGTCAGAGCCCCTGGCTGCATCAGCACTGTTTGTTCTGTCAGCACTCAGCTCTGACACTGGTGTGGCTGCAGAGTGATCTTGTTACCTGCTTGATTTCAGAATTACAAGCAGGGATAGCACAGCCCCTGCTCTCACAGGTCCCAGCACTGAACACTGTGCGGGGGCAGTGGGAGTGCTGCTACCATGGCACAGCTCCGAGCCAGATCCCATCCAGCTTCATTCTGGCTGTCACACCACAGTGTGGCCTTTGAGCATGGACTACAGTGTAACTCTTTGTCCTGTTGTTCTGGACACGAACACAAATGTCATACTTCTGTGTGACCCTGGTTCAATCCCATTTAACTGGAAAAGGTCCATCAGTGTAACCTCAGTGGGAGCTGAATTATCTCCACGTTACTTAAACAGTTTCAACTGATTCAGCTGAAGAAATGCAAAGTTACAAGCTTTTTCATATACTAACTGTAGTTTGTTTTGTTTTTACAGGTGGGCACACAACAGAAATGCTGAGGCTACTTAGCTGTTTGTCAGAGTCATACTCTCCTAGACATTATATTTTTGCAGACTCAGATCAGATGAGTGAAGCTAAAATACGTTCTTTTGAACAAAAAAGGGCTGAAACATTCTCCAATTCCCAGGTAACTTGTTAAATATGCTCATGTAAGATAAAATGATCGAAACATGACATTCTAATTCACGGCAGTTTGGAAGTGATTCAGTAAAAGGCTATTTTTATGATCAGTAAGTGGTTTTGATTTTCTAGGTATTGATGGTCACTTCCACTGAAGTTCAGCTAAGGGTGCCATTCCATACATACCAGTTTTTATGTTTCTAAAAGTGAACGAAAGAAACACTGTTGATTAATGGTGTACTAGAGAGACACTGAAAATGCAAAGTAAATATACCTAAAAATAGCAAATGCCATTCTTGCTCTCAGTTTTCACTACCACCTGCCTTACTTTCCCCTAAAACAATCTTTATCTCCTGTTAACATGATAATCCATTTAAAGCAATAAGGGAACATAATTGTAGTGAATGTGACTGTACAAAGAAGGCTATCTCTTGCTCAAGAAAAACATGCTGAAAATAAATATCTTAATTTTGTAAACCATCTAGCCATTGAAGTGTTGTAGCTATAAAAATGCTGAATCAGAAATGTAGTGGGTTATTTTTTATTTTTTAGTTTATTCTTTAATTTAAAAATTTTTTTTACTTACTATTCCACTCATTGACACAATGTATTTTTTTGAAAGAAATTTTATATGAAAATGTTTTATCTAAGAAAACCTTAAATGAAATTGTGTTGGTTTTGTGCGTTTCTAGACTGTGTTTTGGTTGGATTTTATAATAAAGTATGAAACGTGAGTCTAAAAAAGATGCAAGGCCTCTGAATGTCAAGAGTTTTCTGGCTGATAACATGAGCAAATGCTGAACTACTAAAATTCATGAAAAAAATCATTAAAATGTCTTATCTTTTTATCAGATGCTTGCTTGCTCGGAGCTGATTTGCTGTATGATTAACAGACAGCAGCATGACTCTGCTGACTTAAAGTATGATCTGACATCCAATGAAATTAGTAGAAAGATGATTTTTTTATTTAGAAATTGGAATAAGTACAATGGAAATGAATGTTCTGACTACAAAAATCTTAGTCCTTTTGTACAAATACTAAGTACAACATGCAGTAAATTAATTGTCTGCATGGTGTTGATTTCATATGGTTCACTTTGTTGTCTTCAACAGCACTACTAGGAAAAAAGGCTGTAGGACTCGGTACCAGTGCTTTTCAGAATAAACCCTTTTAATGTAAAGCAACTGCTGAGAAAGTGAGCAACAAGTTCACTTAGAATGACATTTGTAAGTTTGCATACCCCTCTTTCACCTTGAAAGATGAAGATTCCTTGCCTAGCCACAAGCTGCCGAATTAAGTGGGGATTATGTAGTTTAAATTGAACGTGGCAGTTTGTGCTGTGAGGATGAAAGTTTAGTGAAGTGACCAGAGGTATTTCTTCTTCAGAGAAATCTTGTTTGGTAAACAGCCATTCACACAGTCATATTCACTTGTCTGAAAAGTGTCCAACCCTAAGCTATTAAATTTCTTAGAAATATGTATTTCAGTATCAGAAGGTTTTGTAATTTTCCATTAGTTCACTTATTTTTGCTCAGCAGCATCACTTTCATACCCCCTCCAACTGCTAACACATCATGTAGTTATATTTTCCTTCAGCATTGAAAGCCAGAGGAACATTTTTGGCTGCATGCGAGTTTGATGTCTGGATAACAGATGCTCATTTTCCTTTGACCATTCTTTTTCTGCTGAGCAGAAGTATTTAGAGTGAGAACGGAAGATAAATTTTGGAAAGTAAGGATAACATGCCTAGAACATATATTAGCAAACTTTCAGGGTGTGCATGGTATGTGTTTTGTTACTGGGGATACTGGAGGTCATCAAGCATTTAAAAATTATGTTATTCAAAGCTGTAAGAAGCTACTAAATAAAAGGGAAAAGTCTGAATACTTCAACCCATGGTCATTCCCTTCTTCATCTTGTTGAGGAAATAAATTTTTCCAGAACTAAGGACCAGATGGAAGACAAATTACAATAATGACCTAATAAAAAAATCAGTGATGTAAGAAAAAGTATTATGTAAAATCCCACAAGTATTTTCCTTTTTGATCTGTGGTCTAGCCCAGTTCTAACAGCTAGAGTATTCAGGGAGAAGGGAGGGAAGCCAGAAGGAGCATCTTGCTCAGAAGTAAAATGCTGCACCTCAACCTACTAAGCCTCTTGAAAAGGGAATCCAGAATGCTTCCTATGAAAAGTCTTTGGTCCTGCTGTCACTGGCCTCTTTGTTCTCTCTTTCCCCCAGCCTGTAACCACAACTATTCCACGTGGATGCCCCCAGAGCTGTTACTCAGGGAACCTTCTGTGCTCAGCAGAGTTGACAGCTGCTTCAGCTGCTGTCAGCCTACTCTAGCAGGAGAAAGACAACTTAGATTAGTGCACTGAAGAACAGGAATTCTTCACTGGATCTTATATGCCCATTTGTCATGTCTGAGATGAGCAACCAGATTAACTAACCTTTACATAAATCTCATCTTTTCCATTTTATGTCTCATGAGAGATATGCAAAGAAATCTTGTTCCTCATCATAAAAAGAACTATGTAAACCCAGTTTCTTTGCAAGCATTGCAGTATATTCAGTTGAGCATATTATAATAATTCACAACTGTTGCTGTTTTCCACCAGCTTTTCCTTGCATACTTGCAAAACAACAGTATTAACTAGGTAAAGGACTACATCACTGGTTTTGAAATTGCAGTCCCATTATGGACTTGCTAGTTTGGAACATTAGTTTTCAAATAAGAATATTTCTGACTACACTAAGGATGTAAGGAAAATTAATGCATCAATATGGCACTTACAGAAGATAGGTGAGAAATCTCTCTGTTTCTGGTATCAGACATATTATGCAGTTTTCCAGGAGAAGATGCAGGAGATACCTTTGTCTGAAATACTAACAGTTCTCCATCAGATGAGAGGCTGGGATTGCAGAAGCATCTGGCAATGGCTTTTAAACAAACAGTTACAACAACAAATCCATTTTTGTTTTTTCATCTTAATGTAAGAGTTGATTGATACATGGGCTGAGGTCCTAACATGACATAGACACTGATGTGCAAAGTTTCTAGCATGTTTTTTGATGAATCTAGATAAAATCAGCTTGATCTTACTTGAACTCTACAAGTAAATTTCTACGTTGATACCTTTTGGGGTCCCTGCCAAGTTTTGCTGAAATTATTTGGGGTTTTTTTAATGAGGGAGAAAATAACATGCAGGTTTTTTGTCAAATACTGTTTAACACCATTCTTACAGTGAAGGTTCATCTGAATAGTTCCACTGAAACCTGATCTGCCTAAAACTACCTTATACCCATATTTCTTGCAGCTCTGAGTGCTATGGAAGAGTTTAAACTCCACTTACAGCATTTCTTTTTACCACCTGAACTCTTCCAAAGCTTGAAGATGCAGGCAGTGACAACCAGAATCCTGTTGAATAGGGAGCAGGGGGCATGTTTATTTTTCCATATGCTGTTGTCAGAGTAATGCAATCGGAGTTTCAACACCTGCAAATAAAACATAAAACCCCTCAGTAACATCTGCTAATGCTTTCCAGTATCACAGCAACTAAAGAACCTTATCACAATGAAACAGGATCATTTCAGCCAAGAAAATTAACTTAACACGATGCATTTATAAGTGTTGGGGGTTTTAATTCTTTCCACCTTATATATAAAAAAAATAAATTAAAATCCCAGTTATTACTATTCAAGACTGATTTGTAGTTTGTATTTACTCTACAGCTATTGACAACATCATCTTTCCTGGACACAAATCACCAGGACTAAGCTATGACAAGTAGCAATGTGTATTTGAAGTAACTGGACAATTTTCAAGATTTGTGTTCATAGTCTCTCACTCCCAATATGAGTTTTTCCAAAGTGGTAGTGATCTGCTGTCCTTTATGAAAGGAGGTAACGACCACTGCCCACATGAACAGCATGTCAGTGTCACTGCAGCCATTGTATTTGTCTTTCATTTAAACAGTCAAAAATTTCCTTGGCATCAGGACTGCCTGCTGATAGAGCAGTAGTTCTTAGGTGTATTCCTCTGCAGCAAGGTAAAAACCACCTGCAAAGAGTGCAGGCAGCCTATCTGCTCTTACCTGCTCACAGCGCTTCGAGACTGAAAGAAAACATCCTTGTTTTATTAATTTGATACCTTTTCCACATA
>NW_008686134.1:17040-30287 GCF_000695815.1 Acanthisitta chloris | reverse complement strand
AAAGAGCAAAGAAAATTACTTCTTATCTTTTGTTTAATTATATGATTTTTTTCCTGTTTCTTGATGCAAATAGTTTGCATTTTGAATATGCATCTTTCATATCTTTTGAACAAATAGTCACTGAGTACTCATTTAAAGGATAGTGACACTTGCTTTTACATTTTTACTAGCATTCACCGGACGTTAGCTGAGAGAAGCTGTTGCATTTTCTGCAGTGTAAATCCCAAAGAACTGGAGCAGGCGAGAGGCAGCAGAGGCCCAAGTGTGGGCTGGGTGGCTCAGACCCAGGCTGGAGGCACAGCGCCCACGAGGTGCCGCACTCGGCTAACACACCGCGGGGCAGCGGCTCCGGCTGAACTGGTTGTGGTGTTGGGAATGTTTGCAAGTAATGTGAGAAGAGATTAAACAATAGATATATAGTTCTAGTATTTCGGTTGACTTGATTGCCAGGAGTGCTAAGCACCACACTGAATAAGGCATCTAAGCAAAGCTTTCAAATCCAAACATTTCCAAAGTAGATTAAATAAGTAAAAAAAAAAGTTGGCAGAGACAAATCTAATAACTATAGAAGGAGCAACAACATTCCTAAAAAAGTAACAGCTCAGCTTATCCTGCTCTCTTGCAGTTCACCCTTGATCGCATTCCCAGGAGCCGTGAGGTTCGACAGTCTTGGACCTCCTCTGTGGTAACAACTCTATACTCCATACTTTACTCTCTTCCTTTGACCTACAAACTGAAACCAGATTTGGTAGGTAAAGTAAATTTTAACTTATTGAGAACTTGCTAATCAGCATGATAAAATCATTTGGAATATCAACACATTGCAGACTACATCTCATATGTATGCTTAGATTTACAATTCACAGGAAGAGTTTTAATGTTAAATTAAAGCTGAAAGATATAGCAGCAATACAAGAAGAAAGAGCAAGTTGCACTGCTGGTGAATTAGAGTAGCAAATAATGCTTTTCCCTCTCAAAGTTTGCAAATAACATCAGAGAGTGTGTCACTCCCTTGTTAATGCTGGTAGAGCTCACAAAAACAAGGTTGCTGGTTCTTGATAACATCTCTTCAGGATCGCAGCACCACAAACTATGCCTGAAAGCCTGGTTATCCTGTTGGCTGGATTTGCTCTTAAAATGGTATGACCAGTCTGGCACAGGCAGGTTCAGACCAGCACAAATATATACAGATTCAGTTTTGGTGCTTACATGGACTTTTGAGCTACAATGCATAGTTATTTAGTCTTAGGCTGACTGACATTAATTATCTCTTCTAATGACAAAAAACATCACTGCTGAAGTAGCAACTCCTCAACACTTCAGTAACCTTTTCAAGCTGTTCACAAAACTGCACTCTCATGCTAATTGCTACATTTATTTCAAAATATTCCACACACTTAAACAAGTCAGAAACATTCAGGGTTGTCAGATTGTAGAACTAAAATGGAGATACCAAATCAATAAAGTTCTGTGTTAACACAAAAGGTAGTGCACTGGACTCACAGCTCTAAGTGTTACAATTCTTTATGAGAAAATTTGGTTATAGCTGTCTTTTTGCTAGAAATGTCATCTTAAGGAGTCAGTAATCTAAACCTGAGGTTTTTAAAACATTGTTTTAGCAGAATTTCAAAAATATTTTATGAGGTTTAAAATATTTTAATAAAACCTGTAAAAACTAGTGCAGTTACAAGATATTTTCCATAGTTCAGTAGCAGCATCTATACACCCACAGAGTTATTCGTAAGGAGACTTTTTTTTAACTCTCAGTGTGTGCTGTGTGACTAATTTTATGTTTGTGATATTTTGAATGCTTAGAGAGACTGCTGTGAATAATTTGATCTCGGCTGCAATAGTACTGGTCAGTTCCTATCAAAACAAAAGCTGCTTGCTTGCTGGAGATTACAGAGCAGTTTAGTCTGCACAACAGCAGAAGCAGCTTTTTTGCAGTTGTTTTTCAAGTCTGTTCTGAAAACTGGAGATAAAGTTGGGAGAGAGAAGATGGCAATACTGTTCTTTTTACAGTGATTTTAATGGGGCAGGGAGAAGAGTCAAGTTTCTTTACATGAAGCAGACAGAGCAAAGGATATTTAGCAATCACTTTGCTATACCACTGTTTTAGGTTAATGTATATTGTTTCTTACTTATTGCAAAAGAATTTGACTGGCAAAATCTCACTGTGTAGCTTAATATGTTACCAAAAGAGTCAACAGAACACATCATGAGAGAAGAGCAGGAAGTTACTAATCTTATTCCATGTTTTCTCTGTTTACAGAGGAAATTTAAAGTGACAGTGGGATTTACACACAGAATTATTAGAAATGGTGTTGGAGTTGGCAAACTGTGATAAGCTATCAAAAGACTAATGCTTTTGAAAAACATTTGCCCTTGTAAAAGTAAGGATTTTAGCAAGGCCTTTAAGCCTTTTGCAGTGTTTAAGAGAGCCACCAACTCAAAACAATATCCAAAGAGTCTTCATCCATGAGTAGAGAAGGACTGTAGGGGAGGGTGTCCCCAAATACTTTCTGTCAGGTACTGTCATCAACCACAACAGCAGCAGGCAGAAGCATCTCTAGCATTATGCCAAATCTTACACCACTTGAAAGCTGCTTGCATACTACTACTTGTGTGCATATCTTAGTTTAAGAATTCTGTAAAATATTATATTTGCAGAGAGCTGCAAAGATATTAGAACACTTATCCGAGGAGAGTGATTCAGGGATTAAAATGCCTCACATTGCCAGTGAAAAGATTGTGTGGCATGTGAAGCAACTGGTTGTATTTAATTGCCTTTAGACGAAAGGGAATGCAGTGAATTGCACTCACTCTACCCTTGGCAAAACATAATGCTTAGTAGTTTAAAAACTAGAAAGGCTGGGACAAATGCTAGTGTTCACATGACTCATCTATAACTTTTGGCATGGAAATCAACACCTGAGTTCAGAAACAAGCACAGTATTACATCATGCTGAAAGCTTCATCTTTTTAAACAGTAGAGCTTATATGGGTACTGCACATTTTCAGTCTAGACACTGGTTTTGTTTAACTGCAGGAGGGAAAGACAAGTTTGATTTGCTTCTAAGTCATTTGTATGTATGAGTGATCCCCAAATTCTTACATTTGCTTTTAGGTTTTTAGGCTTGTCAGAAGTATGTGTATGTATGAACGAATGACTGAAGTCTTCTCCAGGCACCCAAAAACCTAATAGGCCTAGGTTGGCGTAACTAGCATATCTGTGGAGTGAAAATAGCTGCAAAGGGGAAACAGCAAACCTAGCTGCACAGGAGTTACTTGATAGGTGCTTATTTACATGAGCACTGTGTCCCTTTTGTATCTCACATTGATCTTCTGGCAAAGCTTCTTGGTTTACTTTGCATGAGAACACAGTTCCATCTAACCCTTCTTCAAGATAATGAGTTCAGAAAGAACTAAACAACTTCCGGAAGACCTTTGCTGTCTTGCAGGACTTGACCCACACTTTAAATGGGCCTCCAGGGAGTTTAAGAAATGTAGTTAGCTTAGTTGTTCAGCTTGAGATCATCTTCAGGAGGCCCATTTCTGAGTTATGAACATCTGCACTCTGCACAGTCAAGTCCCTTTAGAGATATTAAACCAAGTAACAAAATTAAGATGTTAGAAGCAATGATCAGCTTCTGTTTCTATAGCCAAGAACTATAGAAATATAGGTGTCAGAGTGTTTTGCAGACCATGTACTGTGGGCAGTTTTTACAGCATCTATCTGCCTTAGATAGGCTTCCTATACAGAGGCCTAAAATTCCAGGGAAGCAAGGCTTGTGCCAGCACACTCTGCCTACACCTTCCTTCCTACAGAAGAGCTTTTAAAACCATTCATCAGTTGCAGCCAGATTTAGCATGCAGTCATAGCCTCAAAGACTGCAAATTCCTACCATGAAAACAGGCAGCTGGTCAGAGAAGAGAGACTTAGTGTCTTCATTGAAAGAAAGGCTAAGAAGAAATGTAAAACCAGAAAGAGATGTTATAAGACCTATTATCTAAGAAAAGATGCAAATCCTTCTTAGTTACAGGAAATTAGACAAGCTGCACAGAGATGTTTCCCAAAGAGAAAAATTACTGAATCTTGCGTAGATTATTTGATGTACAAGAAAGAATAAACTAAAGTTACAGCCTTCCTGTAATATGCTTGAAGTCAGTCAGTCAGTAGATAAAGGTTCAAAGAAACTGGTCTTCAATTCTCTTGCTGCTTACAGAACCATTGTCCTTGGGCCAATTTGCCAACCCTGCAGCCAGGTTTTCAGGTGATAGCCCTTTGTCTGGGTCATGATTATTCTGGTCATTCTGGCACATCTGAAATTCAAACTTAAAACAAAGGATACGCACTCACCACACAACAGCAAGCTGCAAAATACTGTATCCAGTCCTTGTTTTCAGCCACAAATGGGTTATGGAATTGGGTCAGTGATTTGCTGTCCTTTAGCATAACTAAATTTCACCTAGAATTGTGCAGAAATGCTGCATAAAGCTCCATTCACTAGTAGATTGCACATCCTGGAACCTTAGAACCAGACTTTTTTTCCTTTCGTGGGGCGACTTCTCAGCAGTTCCTACTGCCTCAGGGCTCTACAGAGTCTGAAATAAGCAGATATTTTCAGATCACGGCTGTTTGGAAAAACCTGGGTTAAATCAGGCAAAGAAGGCGGTCGGTCCTCCCACATTAGGGCCTCCTTCCTGTGGGAAGTCTGTAGTAAGAAGTTTACATTTGCACAGCAAGTACAAGCTCTGCCACCTCCCTCCCCACCAGCTGTCAGTTGAAGGAGTCTCTCCTTTTTAAACTTCTTTCCAGAGACTTGAAACCTGCATAGCTCCTCATGCTTCTAGCAATCTACCTATTCTTTTGTGACTGCACATCCCATCACACATGCCTGGTCCCCTGACCAAGTAAACTGACTGCAGACAGCTTCTAGTAACAGAAGTGTTCGCACAGTAAGCTAAATGAAAGGAGATCATTATTTCATTTAGCTAAGATTTTTCCATTCTTTGTGCCCTGCCCAAAATGTCTTAAGTTCATAGCTCTCTAACAAATTTCTGTGACAAATAGTAAGTTATTGTCCCTTATATTATGGTTCTTATTGGAACTTTGTGGAAAGCTACAAAATCTGGGTGGTGGCATTTTTTCCTCTATTCAATTCATAACAAGTGAACTTTGTATAATGCAGTATTAAGACTATCTGGTGCAGTCTTTTGTACGCTGAATCATTCCCCACTATTTATAATTATTTTGGAGCAGATTGACAGTATGTCTGTTGTACTATTGTTCTTCTGGGATCAAAACAGTCAAAATAAGCAAGAGTGAGAGCTTTGGATTAAGACCTGCAGTGATACAAATTGTTTAGTTTAGACTAAAGAAAACAAAGTTAAGCCATCAAAATTTGTGTTTATCATCACAGTGTTGATGAAAATGAGTCTTATTCACCCCTTCTCTACCTGGAGTGCTGTGTACAGCTACCCTGCAGCCACAATGCAGAGTTACCCTCTGCTGAGCACAGATAAGTATCTTAAGCTATTCCAGTCAGTTAGTTTAAAGTTGTCTTGTAGCTCTGCTCTTCCTGTGACTGCTAGTTAGGCATGTCTCTAGACACTGCATTTCAGAGGGGGGACAGAAGTAGCAGTGAAGATGAACTGAAATCTGAGCTTAGATTTACACAGGCTTAAGAGTCTTAACTCATCAGCTATCAGGGTCATTATAAACCTAATGGACACCCTGGTCACGCTTCCATGTCTGTTATAAAGCATAACAGTCTTGCTAAATCTAACCACTGGTATGCAGATACAGATTGCCAAGGCCTCTAGGTTTTGCACTGTGAAGGCATTTCAGGCAGGTATTTGATGCACATTCTTGCTATACCAACTGCAGTGATTAGGCAGTAGCCCAAGAGATGTTTTATGTATGTATAAAATATCAGGTTTAACTAACTTAAAATACTGCTTTCAAGTTCTAGTTAAATGAATACTTGACTAATGAAAGACACATTGAAATACACAATTAAAGGCTCATTTTAGGCCACTATTAGTAATATATATGAGTATATTTAACAGTCTTTGGATTTCATTTCTCCTTTTGAGTAGAAGCAGGCTACTAGAACAAGCAGTGCTTTGTATATGAGGAGATATAAGAGCTATTTTTAAATAGGCTTTAAAAGGTTGGATGGTATTTCTCATGTTAACCAAGAAACTATAGTCAGGTTCAGAGTCAGTCAAGGTGCCACTGCTGAAAGGTAGCTAGTATCTACTGTTTGTAGCTACAGATGTAGTTCAGTAACTACCATTTCATTTACTTGGCAAAGGCCTTTCACTGAATTGTTTTATGACTAACTTTTTCATTTACATGAAGTGAAATTTCCTTTACTTCCTACTAAATTGTCAGCAGCAATAAACCACAGACCCACTCCATAGTAATGTAGGTAGGGAGTTAGTTTATTCACAGCCCTGTATCTGCTTTGGTAATCTTGTTCCTTTTTTAACCAACCTTCTATCCGTCCCACAGTTTCTCAGAAGAATCACTGGTTGTTTTGTTGGCCCCACTGGCAGTCTGGTTGTTAATCTAATGTTTTAATAACCAACACTAACATTCCCACAAACTTGAGCACAAGTACCAGCTTCACACCTGTCATTTATTATTATTTTCAATTGATTCATTCTATGTTTCTCATTTTATGTTTGGCAGCTAGGCTCAGAAGTATGCTGATGGAAACTACCACTCCAAAGACCTTTTAATCCCAATGATGGACCTGGCACCTGGCTACAGGGGCAGTTAGGTAGGGTGCCTAAGGTTACCTTCATTTAAAAAAAAATTTAAAAATGAAAGCCTGCATGTTTCTTTATGCATCCAAATCTAGATTATCAAACTTTCCTCAGTAAGCTGTTGCCTAACTTCTGAGGCTCTTCATGACCACAGTTATCTTTCCTTTTTATCAGTAAAGCCCTTGGGCATACCCAGAAACAGACCTGAGCTGTTTTAAGCCTTTCCATTGTCAGATAGCCACATGCATAGCTGAGCTGAACTCTGCTGAAATCCAGGAACTAGAAGCTTCTCTCCCTACTTTGTATGCGGATGCTGATGCAAATGACATCAGCTGTGCCTCTTCCCTTGTCTCTTGGCCCTGAGGACAATGGGCTTGTAACTCTGGGTCAAGCCACTAAGTGCCAAGAAGGCAGAAGTGACAATGCCTATGCTGTTACAATTAAATCCTGTTGTTACATCTAGCTCTTAGTGGTTTTGTGGAACCTCTCCTTCTCTCCCAGAGAAAAATCCACTAGGTTGGATTTTTGTCTTTCTCTCCCCAAACCTTTATGAGGTGAGCATTGCAAAAAAGGAGTTGGTGATGCTTCCCAATATATTTCATTCTATGTTGAAATTAATACTCAGAAAAAAAAATAGTGCACATTAGAAACCCAAGTGCATAGTATGCTAATTTAAGTCCTTGCTCTTTCACTTCGCTCTTCCCCACTCTGGCATTCACTGATGTTAGGTAATCTGCCTGTGGGACCACACATGTCTCTGCTTGTTTTGAAGAGCACCTCACCTCCTGTATGTATTGTATGATAATAACAACAAGAACTGTACCAACAAGATACAGAGATGGACAAGAAAGATTTTCATGCCAATGCACAAGCTATAGCTGCTGACCAGCCCGAACACATTATAACTATCTTTTTGCACCCCTGATGGTTCAAGTGATTTAAACAGTAGAAGACAATAGTGTAACCAGGTATAATTCAGTTCTACCTTAATTACCTGATTTCTCCCTTAATTACCTGATTTGCATCAGACTACACAGCTAGTTTTTGGGGTGTTTTTTTGTCCTAGCTTGCATTCTGCAGGTAAGTTCAAACAGCAAATAGGGTGTGAAGTTTTAGCTGGTATTATGTACAGGTTGTGGAGGGAAGTGAACTGGATAAGATCTTCACTCTTCAAAAAGAATAAACCAGTAGGTAGTTTAATGACCTTTCTATTGTTCAAACAGAACCTGAAATTCTTCTTTCTCCTCATCAATAGCAATAATTGTTGAAAGAGCTTCCTGCTTTTTTTAAACCTTAAAGAAATATTAACAGTTCTAAGATAGTTTTTCTCAAGGTTCAAAACCTGAATTTTCAGACATGCTAAAGAGCAAGACTAGCAAAATATTCAACAAGAACACTCCCTCTCTACATGCTTAAGTATCTGAATAAGAAAGGGATTTCTCCTTTCTTCAATTTTCAGACTTCTCTTTTTTTTTCTGATTACCAAACAAATTTACCTTCCCTAGAAGAGATCTTGCTTCTATAACTGCAGTACCTCTGTGTAGACAAACCAGTATCTCTTGAAACCCTTTAGAATTACTTATTTATGAAAAAAAAACCTAAAAATTTTTCTGTTTGCCATCCAGGCTTTAGTTGCCATCAAAGTTACTACCAGAACATCTTAATGGATATGGCCTGCTACATTTGAACATATTTTAAAAAGTAATTCTATTCAAAAGGAAATAGCATCTACATTTTATCTTGTTCTCAGAGTATGCTGCTGGATCAAAACACATGCTAATGAAAGCAATATTCGCCATACCTGGAGATCTTCATTGAGAAGGATATACAGGAATTTTCTTGCATCCTCTGTGAGGAGTACATTGTTGTTTACCTGGTGTTAAAATAGAAAATACTGATGTGAGAGACAGCAAGTACTATGCCCTAAATCCCGTGCTGAGTAGACAGCAGAGCTGCGAGTACAACCCAGGCTTCTTGCCTCTCCAGGTTTGCATCTTGGTCATGAGCTTAATAAAGGAAAAAGTTACAATTAAAACTTGAAGTCTTTGTTCACTAATGCTTTTGTGAGCTTTATTTCACAGTTAGAACATCTCCAATATTAAAAAAGCAGGTCCCACAACTGCAGAGGTGTCACACTTGCAGTTGTGTTTCCCACAGACCTGGGGACTGTTCAGGATACTCTAAACAGTCAGTGGAATAGGGCCCTTGGGAATCATGGGGCAGGAAGTGGACACAGCTGAGACCAAACAGCCTGATTACAGCTGCTCTTGTAGGTAGCACTCAGTATTTCTGTAGGTGAAGGAAAAAAGTGGATGGATACTTCACCTTACAGGGCACTAGTGTGAAGTTTTCAAAATAGTAATATAGTGCTAAAAACAAGCAAGGGCTGGTGAGCTCATGAGATGCTGTAATTTGCATAAGAGAATACAAATTAATTCATTGCAGATTCTCTCTTCTTGTGCCACAGAAACAACCACCTCCCCCATCAAAAAAAAAAATGCACAAACAAAACCATTCATTATTCCTATAACGTAGGAATACCTAATGGATTTGGTTTTTTCCTATCACTGTTAAAATGTAGGACTTGCATAGTCTACAAAAGATCATGCAATTAACCCAGCTTGGGTCAGTTTTGTATCACCCCACTTGTCTTTGCCTCCTTTAGTAGTTCTCTGTCACCACCACCTCCTATTCCCTTAGTCTTATCTCTGGTTGTTTAGCACTGTGGTGTAGGGAGCATTACCAGAACTAAGGAGGCCTGAGTGATGTCCTAAACATACACCAGGAGGTATCTCCATATCTGGCAAGCAGCACAGTCTTCAGTTCACATGTGCACATCACCCCACAGCAGCAATCAACATTCCCACACCACAAGCCTCCCCAGCCCCAGGCAGCTGCTCTTGTCCAGGTGACAAAGGCCAATCTCTGCAGAAGTCATTAAGGAGAACAGCAGGTGCTGACAGTTTCTTATGCAAAGCAAATCACACATTTGTTTTCCACTTTCTACTAAGTTTAGGGATACTAATGTTGCCCTCCCTGAGATTGTTGTAATTTGGGAACATAAGTAATACTTAAACCCTTACTCATTAAAGTTATACAGCAAATGTATGTTTACATATTTATGAGAAAAACTGCAAGTTTCCTGCTTTACTCATTTGTGCTTAAACCAGTGGCCTGACATTTAATCCCAGTGAAGCTGTGAGCTCTGCTTTCAGGGTTTTCACTGGTAAATGTCACTCTGCTACAGTGCTGCATTCACCAACTCTAAAGTACCTTTTATCAGCAGTGGTGCCATGTGCCAGTGTTCCCAGCGTGCCAGACTGCTGGCTTAGCTTGTTTTCTTTCAACAGCTGTGAAAAACATCTGAAACAGAAAGGCAGGAACTATTCTATTTTCATGTGAAAGTGTTTAATATGAAATTAGATTTATAGAGAGAATTGCTAAAGATAAATGTTATATTCTGATCCTTTACTTTTAAACCTCCATTAATATATGGATTGAGTAGTTTATTGTACTATTTAAAGTCTGGTTTCATTGAATTGGTGGAGGATTTTAGTATGCAGGACTTAGTTTATAGACCTAGCTGTGAACCCAGGCATCCAGTGAACAAATTTAACAGTGAGCTGGACATTTCTTTGCATTAAAGGTGCATGTAAATGGTATAGACCTGTAGCACTGGCTTCTGGAGCCATCCCTCACAGCTTGTTGGCAGCAAAGTCAGATAGCCCAGTGACCAGAAAAGTCCTTGGGCAGTTGCAGCTCAAGAGGTCACAAAGGTGACACAAAAATTGTCTTTGTCCCCTTCTTTCCTGCTTTCTGCTGCCTTATCAAGAAAGGCTGAACCAAATAAACCAGAGATTTTCAGAGACATATCTCATGCAACACAAATGTTCTACGGGCAGCCTTGTAGCTAAAGTAAATAGATATTGGGAAACACCCTGAATAGCTGGTTGACCTTGTAGAGGCCCTGGTCCCTTCTTGCCCAATTGATGCCTGTCTCCTCCCCACAGCACACTGATGATTGCCTTTGGATTCACTGATAGATACTTGTATTCTGCTGGAGGGGAAAAACAAGAGCCTTGATCTTTTCAAGCTGTAAGACATCAATCATTCTCCAAAATTTACTTCTGAATAGTGTCTTGAAATTCACCAGTAGGACAGCTCATCTTCTCTTACATATTTAGGGAAGGCTGTAAATGATTCAGTTCCTTTCCACCATCAGTAAGTTTGTATACTGGCAGGAGCTGAACAGCAGCATTTCTAGCTTACAGATTCTGCAATGGTTCCTCTTCTTTATAATGTATTTGTTTTCTCAGAAGTTTCCCCTGTATCCCCTGAAGAGTGTGTGATGTTGGATTCCAAGCAGAAGGAACTCTGGTCTCCCTTCGTGCTGACCGTGTGAGAGGGAGTAAGTAGGACTGGTCAGACCAGATTTTTGGAGGGGAATTGCCATTGTAATTGCAACTGCACCAGTTCTAGGTAGGACATGTCTCTGGACACGCACTGAAGGTTAAATGAAGGTTAATTTTTAATGATCAGAAAGACTGATTAATAGTTATGATTTAGATCACAACCCCAAATTCAGATAGGTACCTATTTGTCTGTGGACTTCTGCAGGTTTATACCAGTCTCCTTCAGGGGCCAGTTCCTAAATCTGAGCATTTTAGAATAGGAACATCTATAGTCAGAGTATTTTATAAGCATTTTGCGTACAGAAATCCTATAGACCCACATCTGCTGTGTCTTGTTTGAAATGGTATGTGTGGAAGGGGGAAGAGCAAGGGACATGAGTTATGATCAGATCATGAGATGCCAGGTCCATAATTTTCCTGATCCTTTTTCCTGCATGCAAATAGTTTTCCACGAATCAAAGGGCATCTAAGAAGCAGCTTACAAGTTATGAACAGTCAGTAGAAGGTATAAACTGAGTGCATCATATCAAATCCTGGATATAGGAGAGGTATTTTATTATTGTTTTAATTTTGATTATTGCCTTTCTGTTTTTTGCCTCAGCAAATTAGTAACAGCAGCTCAGTGTGGCCTTTAGAGCTATGAAGATGTTCACAAATAGATCCATATACTGTTATTTGATTACATGATCTTTTGTGAGTGTACTTAATTTGGAATTCTTTGTGGCATTTACCTTCGTGTGTGCATCTAGACACATGAATACCAAATACCAAAAGGACTGGAGCTGCTATAATAAAGCATAATAAAGAGTATAATAAAGTGGGGAAGTAGGATGAAGTGTATGGCACCGTGGCTTGATAAAGACCATGATTGTAATTAATCAGCTTTTTATAAAACCTGTTCTACAATTCTCAACTTCTGGGCTGAGTAGAATGTTAGGATGTTTACCTGACCTAAAGCATATCCACAATTGCTATTTTTTGGTGTCAGACTGTGGAAAGTAAGGAACCAATGTGAAACTCCTTGCTTTAGACAACTGTATTGAGCTTTCATAGGAGATGGAGGCTAAAACAGTGCAGAGCCATTCCAGAAAGAAGATAGGTGGAAGGGGTTAGAGAATAGGGATGCAGAGAGAGCCAAATATCAGTGATCACAAAGAAAACCAGGAAAGAGAGGATAGGTGGGAGACATTTCAGAGGGTTGAGAGTACAGAGAAACTTGTAAATGGATGACACTGAGGAAAGGACAGGGGAGAGGATGGTAATGCAACAGGAAAAGGGCTCAGGAAGCAATGAAGATGAGACAATTTGTGTACTCCAGGTGGCTCTACTAAAGGAAGGGGAAAGTGGAGTTTCTGTTTAACAATTTTGTCTCTTCACTTGAAGTTGAATTTTGAATATGAAATCAGTAGTTAGACTATATATTCAACTCACAAAAAGAAGTAGTAAATAACTTACTAGGATTGTTTTGGTGCTTCTTGTGCACTTGTCTGAAATAGCCCAACCTCTGCAGCAGGGATGCTGGTGGGTTTTGCCTGCAGACACAGAACACTCCATGTTGTTTCCTATGCCTATGTTTACACTATGGTAACAAATGTTATCACAAATAGAGATACCTAAACAAGGCTTAATGTCACTATCAGAAGCCATGCACTAGTATCACAATCAGCATCCATGCAAATTAATCAGACTCTAAAAGAAATAGGGCAAAATGCATGGTTTAGTTCACAGGTATGGAAAAGTTTCTTTGGAGTGCTAAAAGGCAGCATGTGTGGTTTGTTTATGTCCTTACTCACCAAGCCAAATGTATGAAAAACAGATCTTCATTCTCAGCAGATTTCAGAAGCCATGCACTAGTATCACAATCAGCATCCATGCAAATTAATCAGACTCTAAAAGAAATAGGGCAAAATGCATGGTTTAGTTCACAGGTATGGAAAAGTTTCTTTGGAGTGCTAAAAGGCAGCATGTGTGGTTTGTTTATGTCCTTACTCACCAAGCCAAATGTATGAAAAACAGATCTTCATTCTCAGCAGATTGTAAAGTTCCAGATTTACTTGA